>NC_041390.1:353702249-353710386 GCF_002162155.2 Triticum dicoccoides | reverse complement strand
CGGCGGCGCGGCGATGGCTCGGCGACGGGAGGCTCGGGGCGGGGTGGGGTGAGGTGAGGGCGGCAGGGGTCCGGTATTTAAGGAGGGGGTGTGCTGCATTGGGGGAGGGGGCACGGCGGGGCGGCTCCGAGCCAGACTCGGGCGGCGGCGCGGCTCCGGTCTCCTGGAGGGAGACGGCAGGCGGCGGGGTGGGCCGTCGGCTGGGCCTTGGCCCAGTCGGCGCGCGGCGCATTTTTTTTAAATATTCTGCTCGGAAGGAAAAGAAAAAAAGGGAATACTAAACGGACTCCAAAAATTCCGAAATAAATTTTCACGGACTTTTAAAATCAAGCCTCACAAGGTGAACATTTATTTGGGACCTAAATGCAATTTTGAAAAACGCATTTTTTCCTAAATTCAAATAAAACACCGAAAAACTCCGAAATAAGATCTTATTTGATTTTATTATTAAATCCTCAATATTTCTGTATTTTGGGAAAGTCATTTTATTCCCTCTCTCATATTTTTGTAATAGAAATAATTGATGATAAAATAAATAAAATCAAATGATCCTATTCTCAAAATTTGAGAAAACTCAAATATGAAAATATCGAAATCCCCAACTCTCTCCGTGGTCATTGAGTTGCGTAGAACTTCTAGGATCAACCAGAATGCAAAAGAAATATGATATGCATTGATGATCTAATGTATAACATTCCAAAATTAAAATTTGGGATGTTACAAACCTACCCCCCTTAAGATGAATCTCGCCCTCGAGATTCGGGTTGGCTAGAAAATAGGTGAGGGTGGTCCTTGAACAAATCTTCCTCTCGCTCCCAGGTGGCTTCATCCTCTGAGTGGTGGCTCCACTGAACTTTGCAAAACTTGATAACCTTGCTGCGAGTACCTCGACTGGCAAACTCGAGAATCTTGACTGGTTTCTCCTCGTAGGTCAAATCGTTATCCAACTGAATAGTTTCCAAAGGCACTGTATCTCTCAACGGTATGTCAGCCATCTCCGCGTGACACTTCTTCAACTGGGAAACGTGGAACACATCATGAACTCCTGACAATCCTTCGGGCAATTCCAACTTGTAGGCCACTTCTCCCATACGTTCCAAAACTCGATATGGTCCTACAAATCATGGCGCTAACTTCCCTTTAACTCCAAAATGCTTTGTTCCTCGAAGTGGAGATACTCGAAGGTAAGCTCTATCTCCAACTTTGTAAACTGTCTCCTTGCGTTTAGAATCTACATAACTTTTCTGTCTGGACTGGGCTACCTTGAGCCTATCGCGAATCAACTTCACCTTCCGTTCAGACTCTTTAATCAAGTCAGGTCCAAACAACTGACGGTCTCCAACTTCGTCCCATGACAACGGTGTCCTGCACCTCCTTCCGTACAAGGCTTCGAAAGGGGCCATCTTTAAACTGGTTTGGTAACTGTTGTTGTAAGAGAACTCTGCATATGGCAAATTGTCGTCCCAACTAGATCCATAATCTAGCGCACAAGCTTTCAGCATATCCTCCAAAATCTGATTTACCCTCTCGGTCTGTCCATCTGTCTGTGGATGAAAAGCTGTACTGAACTCTAGCCTGGTACCCAAAGTTTCGTGCAACTGCTTCCAGAACTTTGAGGTAAACTGGGTTCCTCTATCTGATACGATACTCCTTGGAACTCCATGCAGACATACGATCCTGGTCATGTATATCTTTGCCAACTTAGCACTGGTGTAAGTGGTCTTTACTGGGATGAAATGAGCTACTTTCGTCAATTGATCAACTACAACCCAAATTGAGTCATAGCCTGAATGAGTCCTGGGCAATCCCGTGATAAAATCCATGCCTAGCTTATCCCACTTCCATTCGGGTATCAGCAATGGTTGTAACAATCCTGCTGGCTTCTGATGCTCTGCCTTTACTCTCTGACATACATCACAAACGGCTACATACTCCGCAATATCCTTCTTCATTCCGGTCCACCAGAAAATATCCTTCAAATCCAGATATATCTTGGTATTTCCTAGATGAATTGAATATGGTGAATTGTGTGCCTCTTGCAAAATCAACTTCCTGATCTCCGGGTCATTGGGCACGTAAACGTGGTCTTCAAACCATAGGGTGTCGTGTTCATCCTCACGAAATCCTTTAGCTTTTCCTTTGCTCAGTTTCTCCTTTATAGCGGCAATCTCTTTGTCAGATTTCTGAGCTTCTCTGATTCTATCCATCAAAGTTGACTGAATCTCCAATGCTGCTACATAGCCTCTCAAAACTATTTCCAAACATAGTTCACGAAGATTTTCTGCTAACTCCTTGGGTATTTCTCCCGTCATTAATGTATTGACATGGCTCTTGCGGCTTAATGCGTCAGCTACTACATTAGCCTTTCCGGGGTGATAATGTAATTTCATATCATAATCCTTGATAAGCTCCAACCATCTCCTTTGTCTGAGATTTAACTCCTTCTGTGTGAAAATGTACTTCAACTCTTATGATCCGTGTACACCTCACAATGATTTCCAATGAGGAAATGTCTCCATGTTTTCAATGCATGCACTACGGCTGCTAACTCCAAATCATGCGTAGCATAATTCAACTCATGGGGCTTCAGTTGTCTTGAGGCATACGAAACAACTCTTCCTTCCTGCATAAGCACTGCTCCAAGTCCTCGACGTGAAGCATCGCAATACACCTCATAATCCTTGGTCTGGTCTGGCAAAATCAACACTGGTGAGGTAACTAAGTGTTTCTTCAACTCCTGGAAACTAGCCTCACACTCCTCTGCCCATATGAACTTGGTTTCCTTCTTTAATAACTCTTTCATAGGCTTCGCAATCTTTGAGAAATTCTCAATAAATCTCCGCTAGTATCCTGCGAGTCCAAGAAAACTCCGGATCTCTCCAACTGTTGTTGGGGCTTCCCACTTGGTCACGGTTTCAACTTTAGAGGGATCTACTGCTATACCTTCACCAGATATAACATGTCCGAGGAATCCTACTTCCTTCAACCAAAACTCACATTTGCTGAACTTGGCATATAATTGATGTTCTCTGAGTTTTCCAAGTACCAAACGCAAATGCTCCTTATGCTCCTCTTCATTCTTCGAATAAACCAGGATATCATCAATGAACACTACGACGAACTTATCCAAAAACTCCATAAACACTTTGTTCATCATGTTCATAAAATAGGCAGGTGTGTTAGTCAGACCAAATGACATAACGGTATACTCATACAGCCCATACCTCGTGGTAAAAGCTGTCTTTGGAATATCCTGTTCTCGAATCTTCAACTGGTGGTATCCTGATCGCAGATCGATCTTGGAAAATACCTTAGCTCCTTGCAATCGATCAAACAGATCGTTGATCATTGGTAGTGGGTACTTGCTCTTGATCGTTACTTCATTCAATCCTCGATAATCAACAACCATCCTTAACGATCCATCCTTCTTCTCCACTAGAAGTACTGGCGATCCCCAAGGTGAAGAACTTGGGCGAATATATCCCTTATCCAATAACTCCTTAATCTGCTTCTTAATTTCCACCAAATCCTTTGCTGGCATCCTATATGGTCTCTTTGATATTGGCCCTGTGCCTGGCAATAGCTCAATCAAGAACTCAATGTCTCTATTCGATGGCATGCCTGGCAACTCCTTTGGAAATACATCAGGAAAATCCCTTACCACTGGTACTTCCTCCTGCACAACTCCTGTTAGGCAATTTACTTGAGTCCTCTTTGGCACATGCCGGGATACATACTTGATCCTTCTTCCTTCTGGGGTGGTAAGCAAAATTGACTTACTAGCACATTCATTATTCCCTTCATACTTTGATAACCAATCCATGCCTAATATCACATCCAATCCTTGAGATTCCAATACTATTAGGTCTGAGGGAAAAACATAGCTACCAATCCTTAATGGTAACCGGTCACACCATAGACTAGCCACATACTCTGCTCCGGGCGAGGTTACTAACATGGGTGACCTAAGGGCTTGGGTTGGTAGGTTATACTTATCCACAAATCCCCTTGAGATGTATGAATGTGATGCACCAGTATCAAAAAGAACGAGTGCAGTAAATGACTTAACCAAAAACTTACCTATTACTACATCGGGCTGAGCTTCAACCTCCTCCACGCTAACGTGGTTCACCTGTCCCCTGTTGAAAGGGTTTGGCTTCTTCCCAGAACTTCCATTGCCATTTTGGCCTTCAGGACATTCATTGGCATAATGTCATGTCTTCGAACACTTAAAACAAGTGACTTGACTTAGGTCCTTCTTGGCTAGGGTTGAGGGGTTGGTGCGGTTCTAGCCGTTGCTTCCTCCATTGCCATTACCATTCTTGGTGCCATTGTGATTGTGTGAGCTACCTCCTCCATGGGTATGCTGAAAGTGTCCTCCCGGTCTAGGGGTAAAACGTGGCTTCTGCTGAGCTCCTGTATTGTACTTTCCTTGTCCATATTTCCTCTTGCGATTCTCAATTTGCTGCTGCTTCCCTTCAATCATAAGAGCACGATCTACCAACTCCTGGTAGTTGTTGAAGGTGGCTACCATCAACTGCATGCTCAACTCATCATTCAGTCCTTCCAGAAACTTCTCTTCCTTAGTTGCATCCGTAGCAACGTCATCTAGGGCATAACATGCTAACTTACTAAATTCCTCCACATACTGGCCAACTGTCCGTCCTCCTTGGCGCAAGTTACAAAACTCACGCTTCTTCATGGCCATAGCTCCTGCTGAAACATGGGCAGTACGAAAAGCCTGCTGAAACTGGTCCCATGTGACAGTGTCTACAGGAAAAGTGGCTGTGAAATTCTCCCACCATGATGCTGCGGGTCCTTCTAGCTGATGTGCGGCAAACTTCACCTTCTCCGCATCTGTGCATCCTGCTGTGGTCAACTCCCTAGCTATCTTGCAGAGCCAATCATCTGCTACTATCGGCTCGGTGCTACTGGAAAACACCTGCGGATTTAGCCTAAGAAAACGGGCTAAGTGGTCAATAGGTGGGGGTGGTGGTGGTGGGTTTTTGTTATTGTTCCCCTGATTCTGATTCTGGACTAGCAACTGCATCAACGTGTTCTGCTGCTGGATCAACTGGGTGAGCTCCGGTGGGAAAGCAAATCAGGGGTCACGTCTCGGAGGCATCTATGGGTTTAGAAAAGATGAGATATAAGAATAGAGGGGGTCTAAAGAGAAAACACTACCCATATGCACATGAGGCAAAAGCAAACAATTCACTTCAATCAATCAAACAAAGGCATACAATCGATCTAACTATCACAAAAGTGCTCGGACTACTATATTTACATGGTGGACTACTACTACTCATGAGGTGGTCTAGTAGAAATATTCTTCGGTTGCAGACTCCATGATATCTGCTCCAGCTTCATCAACATAGTCATCATCGCTACTATCTGCTTCCGAGTTGGTGCCGTCGATGATGATGTAGTCTTCCGGGCTAATTTCCTGGGGTTCTTTGTCTTCCTCTACTGGCGTAGGGCCTCCCATAAATATTCCAATCTTCTTGATCAGGTCGTCATTCTTTTCCACCAATACTTCAATTTCTTCTTCATAATCTTCATGTGTAGCCTTGAGTTCTTCCTCCAGTTCCTTGATTCTTGTCTTAGCCTTCTTCAGATCTATCATGTTGGCACACATCTGGTTCTCCTGTCGTCAAATGTGCTGGTTTAGCTCCTGGATAAAAGCTGCGATTGATCTATCCTTCCTGGTGCTGATCATCTCCCAGTGTTCATCTCGGCGCCCACAAATCTGGTAGATAGTATCCTTGAGATCCTTGCGGTAGACTTCTCCAATGCGTCCCATGGCGATGTGAGCTGCCATGCTCTTTCCTAGATTCCAAGTTGGTGCATCAAAAGAAAACTCTATGGGCTCAGTGACTGGCATGAACGTTCTTTCTGGAACTTGAACTTGAATCATCCAGTGCTCTTCTTTAGGTAAAGTGGCGTTGTAGGTTCCCGTGAAGCTTGGTACTCCTATGTTCAGGTATCTAGTGACTTCCTTCAAGTGTCGTCCAAAGGGTGTATCTTCATCCGGTTGTGTGAACTTGTTCCTTGCATCCACCATCCTAAAGAGTAGAAAGGATGAGAGGTCAGAAGAGAAGAGATTGAATAGTAATCTAGGTCTTTTAGCTTAGTGGTCATGTCCTACAGTCAGCATGTGCTCTGATACCATCTCTGTAGCGACCAGACCTCAAACAGTCTGATCTCTGTGCTCCGATGTCATCCCTGAATCAGTAATGCTGACACCACACAGTACTCGGAGGATTTACAGCAGAGTAGCAATCACACACTTATTACATCGAGTGTCTCATGAGAGAACTTATTACAATAAATATGGCTTAAGGTCATCTAATAACGATAACAGCGGAAGGCTTGGAAGATAAGTGAGTCCATCAACTCCAACGGCATCACTGAGTATAGAACCATGACCTAAAAACTCCTTAATCATCGTCTGAAAAGTCTGCAACATTAACGTTGCAGCCCAAAACGGGTCAGCACATGGAATATGCTGGCAATGTAACACATAGAGAGTAATGGAATGAAACAACTATACTATATGCCTATTTGGCTGGTGGAAAGCTCTATGGTTACAGTTTTTGCATAAAGCCAATTTTTCCCTACTCCAAAGGAATAAATTTATTTAACTATCATGGTAGTTGTTAAACATTGAGAATGGTTGACAGCATTCTCAATCCCAATTAAGCATCATCATTAAACATAACCCAACAAAATTAATTTAGAGTAACATGTTGAGATTCACATGATAATCCAAGTACTAGATACTCAAGATGTCCATAACCGGGGACACGGCTAATCATGATTAGTTTGTTACACTCTGCAGAGGTTTGCGCACTTTTCCCCACAAGACTCGATCGCCTCCGTTTGGTTTCTCGCACTACAGGGTGTTTGAGAAGACGGATGACCGAGACATAGTCTTTCAGAAGCGCTAGCACCTTACGATCGGGTAGACCGTACCACCTACATCCCCTACATCTGGTAGTCTACCACTGTAAGAGTTCGCACAACTTAGTCAACTATGCTAGAGCCCATAATAGCTTGTGGCTGCACACGGAAGTTTCTAGTATGAATAGTCTTATGATCCCTTTGAGCCTGGGTGGCGGTCCAAAAGAAAACAGGCAAGTCCTGGAATACCAAGGTGCCTCAATCCATCCAGATGTGTGTTTAAGTGGCCACCTTAGATAAACCATTAATTAACAATCTCACATCTGTCATGGATTTGACTCACCCAATCCACGTCTACTAGCATAGCATGGCATAATAAGCAAACGTAGAAGTAACTCCCAAAGGTTTGAAAATAAACTGGTAATAGGTACTACCTCATCGACTTCCCATCCCACAATTTAATTAGATCCTAATCATGCAATGTGTGAGGATTGATCGAATGCAATAAAACTGGGTAGTAGAGAAGGTATG
The DNA here is from genome assembly GCF_002162155.2 of Triticum dicoccoides. Taxonomy (NCBI): domain Eukaryota; kingdom Viridiplantae; phylum Streptophyta; class Magnoliopsida; order Poales; family Poaceae; genus Triticum; species Triticum dicoccoides. The sequence goes on along the minus strand of NC_041390.1, from coordinate 353,702,952 downwards.
ATCAAAGTGTTACTTGCCTTGCTGATGATCCGGGAAACCTAGCGATTCGAAGTAACAGGCGGTGCACTCAAATACTCTATCGCAAACAAACAAACGAGCATACAATAAGTACTCATCTAATGCACAGGTAAAACTCAAATAAGAGATCTAACCATAAGGTTCAACATAAGAACTCCGGTTGGCAAAAAAATCAAATCGAACGAAGCAACGAAAGTCAAACGGCGAAAGACAACAACTTCGTTCTAGTAATCTGGATCTAGGGCAAATTTTTACAGTAGCAAAATCTTGTTTAAGTTGATTAAACGGATAGACGGTTTCGAGACGAAACTCTAGGCGCTTGAATCGCCTGATTCCGATAAACGAGCGAAAAGTTAAACTAAAACGAAAATCGGATCAGGAATCGCGATCAGATAAATCGCGGATTTAATCCGAGAAAAAGAAAACTGACGAACAGTTAATCGACCGGACGTTCGTTAACAGAAACTAACCGGTGAACACGTTCGCTAAAACGAACGGATAGGTGAACGTTCACTAACTAAATAAACCAGGTAAAAAAATAAACCGATTAGGGTTTTGAAAAAAAATAAACCAAGGTGGTTTTTCAAAAAAAACGAATGGCGAACGGCGGCGGCTATACCTCCGGCGAGGCACTCCGGCGGGCGGGGCGGGGCTCCGGCGGGTCGGCGGGGTGCGGCGGGGTGCG
>NC_041390.1:353663640-353701570 GCF_002162155.2 Triticum dicoccoides | reverse complement strand
GCTCGGGGCGGGGTGGGGTGAGGTCAGGGCGGTGGGGGTCCGGTATTTAAGGAGGGGGGTGTGCTACCTTGGGGGAGGGGGCACGGCGGGGCAGCTCCGAGCCGGACTTGGGCGGCGGCGCGGCTCCGGTCTCCTCGAGGGAGACGGCAGGCGGCGGGGTGGGCCGTCGACTAGGCCTTGGCCCAGTTGGCGCGCGGCGCATTTTTTTTAAATATTCTGCTCGTAAGAAAAAGAAAAAAAGGAATACTAAACGGACTCCAAAAATTCCGAAATAAATTTTCACGGGCTTCTAAAATCAAGCCGCACAAGGTGAACATTTATTTGGGGCCTAAATGCAATTTTGAAAAACGCATTTTTTTCTAAATTCAAATAAAACACCGAAAAACTCCGAAATAAAATCTTATTTGATTTTATTATTAAATCCTCAATAGTTCTGCATTTTGGGAAAGTCATTTTATTCCCTCTCTCATATTTTTGTAATAGAAATAATTGATGATAAAATAAATAAAATCAAATGATCCTATTCTCAAAATTTGAGAAAACTCAAATATGAAAATATCGAAATCCCCAACTCTCTCCGTGGGTCATTGAGTTGCGTAGAACTTCTAGGATCAACCAGAATGCAAAAGAAATATGATATGCATTGATGATCTAATGTATAACATTCCAAATTGAAAATTTGGGATGTTACAAGTTCATAGTATTAACTCTATTGGAAAAATGCCATTGATTATATTTGGATGTTTTGAACTTCCTCTTCCTACTGTCAAGAAGAAATATGATATTCTTATTATTGGGGATGTGCATATCCCTGTTGAGGTAACATAGTGTTATTCAAAATTTCTCCGGTTCCATGTTATTCGAAATGAGTTCGTTAACAAGACTTGATCAACCTTGTTAGTGGATTCCTTTTGATGATCATGAGATGGATGAAACTAGAAGGCACAACCTTCTGTACCCCACTTTTACTTTCTGTTATTTATATTAAATAAAATAAAAATAAATATTTTTCTGTCTGTTATCTGATTATCCGTGCAATATAAAAATACCTCGAAAATAAAAGTTCTCCAAATGCCCTGAAATATAATATGATTTTTTTCTAGAATATTTGAGGATTTATGGAACTGAGAACATACCAGGGGGGTTAACCACCTGCCCACGAGGGTGGATGGCGCGCCCACCCCTCTAGGGCACGCCCCCTGCCTCGTGGGCCCACAGTGGCCCTCCTCCACTTATTCCTACACCCACACACTTCATCTTCCTCCCACAAACACGAATAACCAGCTCAAACCCGAGTCCAAGCTCGTTTTGCTGCCATTTTCGATCTCCTTGCTCAAAGCACCTCTGACAAAACTGCTTGGGGAGATTGTTCCTTGGTATGTGACTCCTCCATTGGTCCAATTAGTTTTTGTTCTAGTGCTTTATTCATTGCAAATTTGTGTTGCTTAGGTGACCCTGTTCTTGAGCTTGTATGTCAAATTTATATGGTCAAAAGTAGTTTTGATGCATGATATAGGCCCTAGGCACTTGTAGGAGTAGTTGCTATCAATATTATTGAGTCTGGTTTACTTTTATTTTGAAGTTACTAAAAAATTTCAGAATTTTTCAGAGGAAGAAATATGCTTAGGAAAATGTTTCGAGGTGGTTCTTCAAGGAAGCAAGGACTCAGGCTTGCAATGTGTGATGCTGATGAAGAGCCATCAAGAGACGCTCCAGTGCGTCCTTATGAGTGGCCGTCTGAGAACTTTATGGATCGAGCGGGAATTAAGGAAGAATTTAACGCATATTTGCGTAACGCTGATCTTGTGAGCTTCAAGGAAGAGAAGTGCAGCCAGTATCACTATCTCACCAGTACCTTTGTGAGGAGGTTTGAATTTTCAACTTCACGCAAGAGGAGGATATACTATTACCAGAGAGGAGGCAGATGAGTACGAGAGGAGAGAGGAGGCCGCTCGTCGCCACGCTGCAGCTCAGCAGGCGATAGCCGCTGCATCGTAGTACGACCCCAACTATAATTATGGATATCCGCCAGGCCAGCCACGGCCATAGACCAACTTAGGCCAAAAGCCTAAGCTTGGGGGAGTACGTATTTCCCACCGACATTACATTTATGCTCACACACTCATTGCTAGATGTCGGTGCTCATACTTTTTCATTGTATCATCCATGCTAGTTTATTTTCCTTTTTATGCTTTCTTCTTGTGTGTTTAATAAACCTTAAGAAAAACCAAAAAATTAGTTGTAGTTTTTAATTAATTTACCTTCCATGCTTGTAGTAGTAATTAAAAAGAAAACCCAAAAACATTTCATGTTCTTCTTTTGCTTGTTGGGAGCTTTCCCGTGTAAATAGTTTTATTTCTTTTCTTTTCTTTGGGGGTCGATAGGAGAAAACCATAATTAAATTGTAGAAGTGGCTCTTATATGCATTATCGTTGATCTGACAAAAGAGCCCATATTGCCTTGTCTTCTCCTGTTTTTTGAATGCTTGCAGATTCCAGCTTAGTCCAATGCACGTGCACTATTATTATTATTCACATCATTCGATCGTGCAAGTGAAAGGCAATTATGATGATATATGATGGACTGGCTGAGATGAGAATAAATGATACGAACACGACCTCTTTTGTTTTTGTAAATATGATTAGTTCATCGTTCCTGATTCAGCCTATTATGAATAAACATGTTTCCAATGACAATTAGCGATCATAGTTTTTTATGCCATGCTTGATTAGCTATGAGTTATAATGGTTTACCTTGCGTTCCAACATGCTATTAAAATGGTTATGATGTGGTATGATAGGGTGGTATCCTCCTCTGAATGATTTAAGTGTCTTGACTTGGCACATGTTCACGCATGAAGTTGAAACAAAATCAACATAGCCTTCACGATATTTATGTTCATGGTGGATTATATCCTACTCATGCTTGCATTCGATGTTGATTAATTTTAATGCATGTTCATGACTGTTGTCGCTCTCTAGCTGGTCGCTTCCCAGTCTTTTGCTAACCTTCACCTGTACTAAGCGGGAATACTGCTTGTGCATCCAAATCCCTTAAACCCCAAAGTTATTCCACATGAGTCCACTATACCTACCTATATACGGTATCTACCTGCTGTTCCAAGTAAATTTGTATGTGCCAAACTCTAAACCTTCAAATAAATATCCTGTTTTGTATGCTCGAATAGCTCATGTATCAACTAGGGTTGTCTGTATCTTCCATGTTAGGCGGGTTATTCTCAAGAGGAGTGGACTCCGCTCCTCACTCACGAGATAAATGGCTGGTCACCGGTATGCCTAGTCCCATGCTTTATACAAACTAAATCAAAATAATCGCAAACAAAACTCCCCCTGGGACTCTTGTTAGTTGGAGGCACTCATTGTTTCGAGCAAGCCATGGATTGATGCTTGTTGGTGGAAGGGGGAGTATAAACTTTACCATTCTGTTTGGGAACCGCCTATAATGTGTGTAGCATGGAAGATATCGCCATCTCTTGGTTGTTATGTTGACAATGAAAGTATACCGCTCAAAATATTATTCACCTCTGTTTCAAAACCGAGCTCTGGCACCTCTACAAATCCCTGCTTCCCTCTGCGAAGGGCCTATCTATTTACTTTTATGCTGAGTCATCATCCTCTTATTAAAAAGCACCAGTTATAGAGCACCGCTGTCATTTGCATTCATTATTGTTAGTTTACATTGAGTATGACTTGACTGGATCTCTTTTACCATGAATTACAATGTCTAGTCGGTCATTGGTCTTTAAAGGTGCTCTGCATTTATGTTTTGTGGTGTCAGAAAGGGCTAGCGAGATACCATCTTGTTATATCATATTATGATTGTTTTGAGAAAGTGTTGTCATCCGAGATTTATTATTATGGCTCGCTAGTTGATTATGCTATTGATATGAGTAAACTTGAGACCTATGCGTTATTGCGAATGTGGTTAGTTATAATCTTTGCTGAAAACTTGAATGTTGGCTTTACATATTTACAACAACAAGAGCAAACAGAGTTTGTAAAAGTTTTGCTTTATCACTTTCAGTTTGTCAACTGAATTTCTTGAGGACAAGCAAAGGTTTAAGCTTGGGGGAGTTGATACGTCTCCAACGTATCTACTTTTCCAAACACTTTTGCCCTTGTTTTGGACTCTAACTTGCATGATTTGAATGGAACTAACCCGGACTGACGCTGTTTTCAGCAGAATTACCATGGTGTTATTTATGTGCAGGAGCAAACATTCTCGGAATGGCCTGAAACTTCACGGAGCCACTTTTCAGAAAATAAGAAAAATACCTGCCAAAGATGAAGGCCAGGGGGCCCACCGTCTCTCCACAAGGGTGGGGGCGCGCCTGCCCCCCTAGGGCATGCCCCCTACCTCGTGGGCCCCCTGTTGCCTCTCCGACTCCAACTCCACCTCCATATATTGAGTTTCGGGGAGAAAAAAATCAGAGAGAAGAAATCATCGCGTTTTACGATACGGAGCCGCCGCCAAGCCCTAAAACCTCTCGGGAGGGCTGATCTGGAGTCCGTTCAGGGCTCCGGAGAGGGGAATCCGTCTCCATCGTCATCACCAACCATCTTCCATCGCCAATTTCATGATGCTCACCGCCGTGCGTGAGTACAAAAGATGTCATGCAAGTTCTTTTCCATAAGCACGTATGACTATATTCGGAATACATGCCTACATTACATCAATGAACTGGAGCTAGTTCTGTGTCACCCTAGGTTATGACTGTTACATGATGAACCACATCCGGCATAATTCTCCATCACTAATCCATTGCCTACGAGCTTACCATATATTGTTCTTCGCTAATTTACTTTCCTGTTGCTATTGCTATCATCACTACAAAATACCAAAAACATTACTTTTACTACCGTTACCATTTATTACCGTTACCACTACTATCATATTACCTTGCTACTAAACACTTTGCTGCAGATATTAAGTTTCCAGGTGTGGTTGAATTGACAACTCAGCTGCTAATACTTGAGAGTATTCTTTGGCTCCCCTTGTGTCGAATCAATAAATTTGGGTTGAATACTTTACCCTCGAAAACTGTTGCGATCCCCTATACTTGTGGGTTATCAAAGCGTTTGCCAATCCGGTTGATGTAGTCAAACTTCTTCTCGTTCTGACCGATCAAGCATCGAACGTACGGCACCTCCGAGTTCTGCACACGTTCAGCTCGATGATGTCCCATGAACTCTTGATCCAGCAAAGTGTTGAGGGAGAGTTCCTTCTGTTGGGTTTCGTAGTAATTTCAAAAAAATTCCTACGCACACGCAAGATCATGTGATGCATAGCAACGAGAGGGGAGAGTGTTGTCTACGTACTCAACGCAGACCGACTGCGGAAGCGATGACACGATGTAGAGGAAGTAGTCGTACGTCTTCACGATCCAACCGATCAAGCACCGAAACTACGGCACCTCCGAGTTCAAGCACACGTTCAGCTCGATGACGATCCTCGGACTCCGATCCAGCAAAGTGTCAGGGAAGAGTTCTGTCAGCACGACGGCGTGGTGAGGATCTTGATGATCTACAGCAGCAGGGCTTCGTCTAAACTCCACTACAGTATTATCGAGGAATATGGTGGCAGGGGGCACCGCACACGGCTAAGGAATAGATCACGTGGATCAACTTGTGTGTCTAGAGGTGCCCCCTGCCTCCGTATATAAAGGAGCCAAGGGGGAGGGGTGCGGCCAGCCCTAGGGAGGCGCAGGAGGAGTCCTACTCCTACCGGGAGTAGGACTCCCCCCCCCCAATCCTATTCCAAATAGGATTCCCAAGGGGGAAAGAGAGAGAGAGGTGGCCGGCCACCTCTCCTAGTCCTAGTTGGACTAGGGGAGGGGGGGAGGCGCGCAGCCCACCATGGGCAGCCCCTTTCACTTTTCCACTAAAGCCCAATAAGGCCCATATGGCTCCCGGGGGGTTCCGGTAACCTCCCGGTAATCCGGTAAAATCCCGATTTCACTCGGAACACTTCCGATATCCAAATATAGGCTTCCAATATATCAATCTTTACGTCTCGACCATTTCGAGACTCCTCGTCATGTCCGTGATCATATCCGGGACTCCGAACAACCTTCGGTACATCAAAATGCATAAACTCATAATATCACTATCATCGTAACCTTAAGCGTGCGGACCCTACGGGTTCGAGAACGATGTAGACATGACCGAGACACGTCTCCAGTCAATAACAAATAGCGGGACCTGGATGCCCATATTGGCTCCTACATATTCTACGAAGATCTTTATCGGTCAGACCGCATAACAACATATGTTGTTTCCTTTGTCATCGGTATGTTACTTGCCCGAGATTCGATCGTCGGTATCCAATACCTAGTTCAATCTCGTTACCGGCAAGTCTCTTTACTCGTTTGTAATACATCATCTCGCAACTAACTCATTAGTTGCAATGCTTGCAAGGCTTATGTGATGTGCATTACCGAGAGGGCCCAGAGATACCTCTCCGACAGTCGGAGTGACAAATCCTAATCTCGAAATACGCCAACCCAACATCTACCTTTGGAGACACCTGTAATGCTCCTTTATAATCACCCAGTTACGTTGTGACATTTGGTAGCACCCAAAGTGTTCCTCCGGTAAATGGGAGTTGCATAATCTCATAGTCATAGGAACATGTATAAGTCATGAAGAAAAGCAATAGCAACATACTAAACGATCGGGTGCTAAGCTAATGGAATGGGTCATGTCAATCAGATCATTCAACTAATGATGTGACCTCGTTAATCAAATAACAACTCCTTTGTCTATGGTTAGGAAACATAACCATCTTTGATTAACGAGCTAGTCTAGTAGAGGCATACTAGTGACACTTTGTTTGTCTATGTATTCACACATGTATTATGTTTCCGGTTAATACAATTCTAGCATGAATAAAAAACATTTATCATGATATAAGGAAATAAATAATAACTTTATTATTGCCTCTAGGGCATATTTCCTTCAGTCTCCCACTTGCACTAGAGTCAATAATCTAGATTACACTGTAATGATTCTAACACCCATGGAGCCTTGGTGCTAATCATGTTTTGCTCGTGGAAGAGGCTTAGTCAACGGGTCTGCAACATTCAGATCCGTATGTATCTTGCAAATCTCTATGTCTCCCACCTGGACTAGATCCCGGATGGAATTGAAGCGTCTCTTGATGTGTTTGGTCCTTTTGTGAAATCTAGATTCCTTTGCCAAGGCAATTGCACTAGTATTGTCACAAAAGATTTTCATTGGACCCGATGCACTAGGTATGACACCTAGATCGGATATGAACTCCTTCATCCAGACTCCTTCGTTCGCTGCTTCCGAAGCAGCTATGTACTCCGCTTCACATGTAGATCCCGCTACGACGCTTTGTTTAGAACTGCACCAACTGACAGCTCCACCGTTTAATGTAAACACGTATCCGGTTTGCGATTTAGAATCGTCCGGATCAGTGTCAAAGCTTGCATCAACGTAACCTTTTACGGTGAGCTCTTTGTCACCTCCATATACGAGAAACATATCCTTAGTCCTTTTCAGGTATTTTAGGATGTTCTTGACCGCTGTCCAGTGATCCACTCCTGGATTACTTTGGTACCTCCCTGCTAAACTTATAGCAAGGCACACATCAGGTCTGGTACATAGCATTGCATACATGATAGATCCTATGGCTGATGCATAGGGAACATCTTTCATATTCTCTCTATCTTCTGCAGTGGTTGGGCATTGAGTCTTACTCAACTTCACACCTTGTAACACAGGCAAGAACCCTTTCTTTGCTTGATCCATTTTGAACTTCTTCAAAATTTTGTCAAGGTATGTGCTTTGTGAAAGTCCAATTAAGCGTCTTGATCTATCTCTATAGATCTTAATGCCTAATATGTAAGCAGCTTCACCGAGGTCTTTATTGAAAAACTTTTATTCAAGTATCCCTTTATGCTATCCAGAAATTCTATATCATTTCCAATCAGCAATATGTCATCCACATATAATATCAGAAATGCTACAGAGCTCCCACTCACTTTCTTGTAAATACAGGCTTCTCCGAAAGTCTGTATAAAACCAAATGCTTTGATCACACTATCAAAACGTTTATTCCAACTCCGAGAGGCTTGCACCAGTCCATAAATGGATCGCTGGAGCTTGCACACTTTGTTAGCTCCCTTTGGATCGACAAAACCTTCCGGTTGCATCATATACAACTCTTCTTCCAGAAATCCATTCAGGAATGCAGTTTTGACATCCATCTGCCAAATTTCATAATCATAAAATGCGGCAATCGCTAACATGATTCGGATGGACTTAAGCATCGCTACGGGTGAGAAGGTCTCATCGTAGTCAATCCCTTGAACTTGCCGAAAACCTTTTGCGACAAGTCGAGCTTTGTAGACAGTAACATTACCATCACTGTCAGTCTTCTTCTTAAAGATCCATTTATTCTCAATTGCTTGCCGATCATCGGGCAAGTCAACCAAAGTCCATACTTTGTTCTCATACATGGATCCCATCTCAGATTTCATGGCTTCAAGCCACTTTGCGGAATCTGGGCTCACCATCGCTTCTTCATAGTTCGTAGGTTCATCATGATCTAGTAGCATGACTTCCAGAACAGGATTACCGTACCACTCTGGTGCGGATCTTACTCTGGTTGATCTACGAGGTTCAGTAGTATCTTGATCTGAAGTTTCATGATCATTATCATTGGCTTCCTCACTAACTGGTGTAGGTGTCACTGAAACAGTTTTCTGTGATGTACTACTTTCCAGTAAGGGAGCAGGTACAGTTACCTCGTCAAGTTCTACTTTCCTCCCACTCACTTCTTTCGAGAGAAACTCCTTCTCTAGAAAGGATCCATTCTTAGCAACGAATGTCTTGCCTTCGGATCTGTGATAGAAGGTGTACCCAACAGTCTCCTTTGGGTATCCTATGAAGACACATTTCTCCGATTTGGGTTCGAGCTTATCAGGTTGAAGCTTTTTCACATAAGCATCGCAGCCCCAAACTTTAAGAAACGACAACTTTGGTTTCTTGCCAAACCACAGTTCATAAGGCGTCGTCTCAACGGATTTTGATGGTGCCCTATTTAACGTGAATGCGGCCGTCTCTAGAGCGTATCCCCAAAACAATAGCGGTAAATCAGTAAGAGACATCATAGATCGCACCATATCCAGTAAAGTACGATTACGACGTTCGGACACACCATTATGCTGTGGTGTTCCGGGTGGCGTGAGTTGCGAAACTATTCCACAATTTTTCAAATGTACACCAAACTCGTAACTCAAATATTCTCCTCCACGATCAGATCGCAGAAACTTTATTTTCTTGTTACGATAATTTTCAACTTCACTCTGAAATTCTTTGAACTTTTCAAATGTTTCAGACTTATGTTTCATTAAGTAGATATACCCATATCTGCTTAAATCATCTGTGAAGGTGAGAAAATAACGATATCCGCCACGAGCCTCAATATTCATCGGACCACATACATCGGTATGTATGATTTCCAACAAATCTGTTGCTCTCACCATAGTACCGGAGAACGGTGTTTTAGTCATCTTGCCCATGAGGCACGGTTCGCAAGTACCAAGTGATTCATAATCAAGTGGTTCCAAAAGTCCATCAGTATGGAGTTTCTTCATGCGCTTTACACCGATATGACCTAAACGATAGTGCCACAAATAAGTTGCACTTTCATTATCAACTCTGCATCTTTTGGTTTCAACATTATGAATATGTGTATTACTACTATCGAGATTCAATAAGAATAGACCACTCTTCAAGGGTGCATGACCATAAAAGATATTACTCATATAAATAGAACAACCATTATTCTCTGATTTAAATGAATAACCGTCTCGCATTAAACAAGATCCAGATATAATGTTCATGCTCAACGCTGGCACCAAATAACAATTATTTAGGTCTAATATTAATCCCGAAGGTAGATGTAGAGGTAGCGTGCCGACCGCGACCACATCGACTTTGGAACCGTTTCCCACGCGCATCGTCACCTCGTCCTTTGCCAGTGCCCGCTTATTCTGTAGTCCCTGTTTCGAGTTGCAGATATTAGCAACAGAACCAGTATCAAATACCCAGGTGCTACTGCGTGCTCTAGTAAGGTACACATCAATAACATGTATATCACATATACATTTGTTCACCTTGCCATCCTTCTTATCCGCCAAATACTTGGGGCAGTTCCGCTTCCAGTGACCAGTCTGCTTGCAGTAGAAGCACTCAGTTTCAGGCTTAGGTCCAAACTTGGGTTTCTTCTCCTGAGCAGCAACTTGCTTGCTGTTCTTCTTGAAGTTCCCCTTCTTCTTCCCTTTGCCCTTTTTCTTGAAACTAGTGGTTTTGTTAACCATCAACACTTGATGCTCCTTCTTGATTTCTACCTCCGCAGCTTTCAGCATTGCTTCTTCCCTTTGCCCTTTTTCTTGAAACTAGTGGTTTTGTTAACCATCAACACTTGATGCTCCTTCTTGATTTCTACCTCCGCAGCTTTCAGCATTGCGAAGAGCTCGGGAATAGTCTTGTTCATCCCTTGCATATTATAGTTCATCGCGAAGCTCTTGTAGCTTGGTGGCAGTGATTGGAGAATTCTGTCAATGACGCAATCATCCGGAAGATTAACTCCCAATTGAATCAAGTGATTATTATACCCATACATTTTGAGTATATGCTCACTGACAGAACTGTTCTCCTCCATCTTGCAGCTATAGAACTTATTGGAGACTTCATATCTCTCAATTCGGGCATTTGCTTGAAATATTAACTTCAACTCCTGAAACATCTCATATGCTCCATGACGTTCAAAACGTCGTTGAAGTCCCGATTCTAAGCCGTAAAGCATGGCACACTGAACTATCGAGTAGTCATCAGCTTTGCTCTGCCAGACGTTCATAACATCTGGTGTTGCTCCAGCAGCAGGCCTGGCACCCAGCGGTGCTTCCAGGACGTAATTCTTCTGTGCAGCAATGAGGATAATCCTCAAGTTACGGACCCAGTCCGTGTAATTGCTACCATCATCTTTCAACTTTTCTTTCTCAAGGAACGCATTAAAATTCAACGGAACAACAGCACGAGCCATCTATCTACAATCAACATAAACAAGCAAGATACTATCAGGGACTAAGTTCATGATAAATTTAAGTTCAATTAATCATATTACTTAAGAACTCCCACTTAGATAGACATCCCTCTAATCTTCTAAGTGATTACGTGATCCAAATCAACTAAACCATAACCGATCATCACGTGAGATGGAGTAGTTTTCAATGGTGAACATCGTTATGTTGATCATATCTACTATATGATTCACGCTCGACCTTTCGGTCTCCGTGTTCCGAGGCCATATCTGCATATGCTAGGCTCGTCAAGTTTAACCTGAGTATTCTGCGTGTGCAAAACTGGCTTGCACCCGTTGTAGATGGACGTAGAGCTTATCACACCCGATCATCACGTGGTGTCTGGGCACGACGAACTTTGGCAACGGTGCATACTCAGGGAGAACACTTCTTGATAATTTAGTGAGAGATCATCTTATAATGCTACTGCTAATCAAAGCAAGATAAGATGCATAAAAAGATAAACATCACATGCAATCAATATAAGTGATATGATATGGCCATCATCATCTTGTGCTTATGATCTCCATCTCCGAAGCACCGTCGTGATCACCATCGTCACCGGCGCGACACCTTGATCTCCATCGTAGCATCGTTGTCGTCTCGCCAATCTTATGCTTCCACGACTATCACTACCGCTTAGTAATAAAGTAAAGCATTACATCGCGATTGCATTGCATACAATAAAGCGACAACCATATGGCTCCTGCCAGTTGCCGATAACTCGGTTACAAAACATGATCATCTCATACAATAAAATTTAGCATCATGCTTTGACCATATCACATCACAACATGCCCTGCAAAAACAAGTTAGACGTCCTCTACTTTGTTGTTGCAAGTTTTACGTGGCTGCTATGGGCTTAAGCAAGAACCAATCTCACCTACGCATCAAAACCACAATGATAGTTTGTCAAATAGACTCCGTTTAACCTTCGCAAGGACCGGGCGTAGCCATAATTGGTTCAACTAAAGTTGGAGAGACAGTCGCCCGCAAGCCACCTGTGTGCAAAGCACGTCGGGGGAACTGGTCTCGCGCAAGTGTACGCGTAAGGTTGGTCCGGGTCATCTGGTCCAACAATGCCGCCGAACCAAAGTATGACATGCTGGTAGGCAGTATGACTTATATCGCCCACAACTCACTTGTGTTCTACTCGTGCATATTACATCAACATAAATAACCTAGGCTCGGATGCCACTGTTGGGTTTCGTAGTAATTTCAAAAAAATTCCTACGCACACGCAAGATCATGTGATGCATAGCAACGAGAGGGGAGAGTGTTGTCTACGTACTCAACGCAGACCGACTGCAGAAGCGATGACACGACGTAGAGGAAGTAGTCGTACATCTTCACGATCCAACCGATCAAGCACCGAAACTACGGCACCTCCGAGTTCGAGCACACGTTCAGCTCGATGACGATCCCCGGACTCCGATCCAGCAAAGTGTCGGGGAAGAGTTCCGTCAGCACGACGGCATGGTGACAATCTTGATGATCTACAGCAGCAGGGCTTCGCCTAAACTCCACTACAGTATTATCGAGGAATATGGTGGCAGGGGGCACCGCACACGGCTAAGGAATAGATCACGTGGATCAACTTGTGTGTCTAGAGGTGCCCCCTGCCTCCGTATATAAAGGAGCCAAGGGGGAGGGGTGCGGCCAGCCCTATGGAGGCGCAGGAGGAGTCCTACTCCTACCGGGAGTAGGACTCCCCCCCCCAATCCTATTCCAAATAGGATTCCCAAGGGGGGAAGAGAGAGAGAGGTGGACGGCCACCTCTCCTAGTCCTAGTTGGACTAGGGGAGGGGGGAGGCACGCAGCCCACCATGGGCAGCCCCTTTCACTTTTCCACTAAAGCCCAATAAGGCCCATATGGCTCCCGGGGGGTTCCGGTAACCTCCCGGTAATCCGGTAAAATCCCGATTTCACCCGGAACACTTCCGATATCCAAATATAGGCTTCCAATATATCAATCTTTACGTCTCGACCATTTCGAGACTCCTCGTCATGTCCGTGATCATATCCGGGACTCCGAACAACCTTCGGTACATCAAAATGCATAAACTCATAATATCACTGTCATCGTAACCTTAAGCGTGACCGAGACACGTCTCCGGTCAATAACCAATAGCGGGACCTGGATGCCCATTTTGGCTCCTACATATTCTACGAAGATCTTTATCGGTCAGACCGCATAACAAAATACGTTGTTCCCTTTGTCATCGGTATGTTACTTGCCCGAGATTCGATCATCAGTATCCAATACCTAGTTCAATCTCGTTACCGGCAAGTCTCTTTACTCGTTCTGTAATACATCATCTCGCAACTAACTCATTAGTTGCAATGCTTGCAAGGCTTATGTGATGTGCATTACCGAGAGGGCCCAGAGATACCTCTCCGACAATCGGAGTGACAAATCCTAATCTCGAAATACGCCAACCCAACATCTACCTTTGGAGACACCTGTAATACTCCTTTATAATCACCCAGTTACATTGTGACGTTTGGTAGCACCCAAAGTGTTCCTCCGGTAAACGGGAGTTGCATAATCTCATAGTCATAGGAACATGTATAAGTCATGAAGAAAAGCAATAGCAACATACTAAACGATCGGGTGCTAAGCTAATGGAATGGGTCATGTCAATCAGATCATTCAACTAATGATGTGACTTTGTTAATCAAATAACAACTCCTTTGTCTATGGTTAGGAAACATAACCATCTTTGATTAACGAGCTAGTCTAGTAGAGGCATACTAGTGACACTCTGTTTGTCTATGTATTCACACATGTATTATGTTTCCGGTTAATACAATTCTAGCATGAATAATAAACATTTATCATGATATAAGGAAATAAATAATAACTTTATTATTTCCTCTAGGGCATATTTCCTTCACCTTCAGCACGACGGCATGGTGACAGTGATGGTGAAGTGATCCGCGTAGGGCTTCGCCTAAGCACTACGTGAATATGACCGGAGGCGTAAACTGTGGAGGGGGTGCCGCACATGGCTAGGAATCAATGTTGTGTGTTCTAGAGGTGCCCCCTACCACATATATATAGGTGGGATATGGAGAGGGGCTGCAAGGGGCGCCCCAAGTAGGAGTAATCCTACTTCGACGCCTCCCACAAGTCGGCCTCCCCCCTTCCATAAGTGCTCGGACCCTCCCCTTTCCTTCTCCCTTCCTTTCATTCTCCTCCTATTCGTCCTATAGGGGGCGCACCAGCCCCTTCGGGGCTAGTCTGTCCCTCTCTTGGCCCATTAGGCCCATATAGCTTGTCGGGGGTTGCCCGAAACCCCTTCCGGTGACCCGATACATACCCGATACCCCCGGAACACTTCCGGTGTCCAAATACTATCGTCCTATATATGAATCTTTACCTCTCAACCATTTCAAGACTCCTTGTCATGTCCGTGATCTCATCCGGGACTCTGAACAACATTCGGTCACCAAATCACATAATTCATATAATACAAAATCGTCATCGAACGTTAAGCGTGCGGACCCTGCGGGTTCGAGAACTATGTAGAAATGACCGAGGCACCTCTCCAGTCAATAACCAACAGCGGAACCTGGATACTCATATTAGTTCCCACATATTCTACAAAGATCTTTATTGGTCGTACCGTAATGACAACATATGTTATTCCCTTTGTCATCGGTATGTTACTTGCCCGAGATTCAATCGTGGGTATCTTCATACCTGGTTCAATCTCGTTACCGGCAAGTCTCTTTACTCGTTCCGTAATACATCATCCCATAACTAACTCATTAGTCACATTGCTTGCAAGGCTTATTATGATGTGCATTACCGAGAGGGCCCAAAGACACCTCTCCGATACTCAAGAGTGACAAATCCTAATCTCGATCTATGCCAACCCAACAAACACCTTCGGAGATACCTGTAGAGCATCTTTATAATCACCCGGTTACATTGTGATGTTTGATAGCACACAAGGTATTCCTTCGGTATCCGGGGGTTGCATAATCTCATAGTCAAAGAAATATGTATATGACAAGAAGAAAGCAATAGCAATAAAACTTAACGATCATTATGCTAAGCTAACGAATGGGTCTTGTCCATCACATCATTCTCCTAATGATGTGATCCCGTTCATCAAATGACAACACATTACTATGGTTAGGAAACTTAACCATCTTTGATTAACGAGCTAGTCTAGTAGAGGCATACTAGGGACACCATGTTTTGTCTATGTATCCACACATGTTTTTCAAGGATGCGTCAAGAGCTTGACGCATCAGAAGCATAGATAGGAAGTGCCAAGAATGGAAAACAAGTCTTTACAACTCCACGGCTTACAAAGCCAAAAAGATGATCCACATGTGGATCACTCGCCGCTATCCAACCTCACTACTCTACGTGGCAAAGAGTCGTGCTCACGAAGCAAACCCGCGGTCCTCCAGTCCTGCCCCTCCTCGTCAATCCTCCTAAGCACTACATCTGCCGAGGGGGAAGCACCATTGAACACTATGTCATTCCGGTGTCTCCAGATCGTCCATGCCACAAGGGTGACCACCGTCCAAATCTCTTTCCTTAGTTGCTTCTGCGGAGTGAGGGTGGTCCACCATTGCACCAAGGTAGCATCTGCCGTAGGCATCCAAGAGGGCTTACCCCACGCATTGGTAATACAGGACCAAACTTGCCTAGCAAACACACACCCCAACAGCAAGTGGTCAATGGTCTCCTGGGCTTGGTCACAAAAAGGACATGCGGAGGGGTGAGGCAAGTGACGTCATTGGAGTCTATATGTTGTCCAACATCTATTCCACGTCGCAAGCCATGCAAATACCTTGCAAGTAGCCGGCGCCCTGGATCTCCAGATCTGAGTAGCGCCGTTCGCCTTAATCCTACCCGCAAAACACGCCATGTAAGCAGATTTAGCCGAGAACTGCCCAGTGCTATCCCAAGCCCAATGGATCCTATCCTCCATCCCTGGCGTGAGATCCACATCCTGCATCCTGTCCACCAGAGCAATGAACTCGAGCAGAGCACGCGTATTCATGTCCGGGGAAATGTCTTGCCACCATCCTTCCACCATGGCCTGCCTCACCGTCTTAAGCCGTGCTGGCTTTCTCACAAAAGCATACAGGTTAGGCATTAGCTCCTCAATATGGCCATCCCAGAGCCACCAATCAGTCCAGAAGCGCGTTGATTCGCCGTTTCCAAGCACTCAATGTGTTGTCGCTCTATAGATCCCCAAGGACTCGCACGATACATGCAAATTGAACTTGTTCCAAGGTCTGTGGGGGTCAGTTCTCTCGAGCCATGGCCATCTTACCCGCAGCACCGCGTTCAACAGTCTCAAATTGGGAATCCCCAGGCCGCCGAGCTCGTTGGGTGTGCAAACCTGATCCCAAGCCACCAGACAGTGGCCTCCCTGCACGTCTCGACGCCCCTTCCACAGAAATCCACGGTAGATCTTGTTGGCTGTTGTAATAGTCTTGACAGGCAGATCGATCGCCATCATGGCATGAATAGGCATGGAGGCAAGCATAGTACAAAGGAGCTCCAGCCTGCCTGCATAGAAGAGAAGCCTGGCCTGCCAGGCACGCAATCGGTCAGCCATCTTGTCGATCAGGTACCGTAACTGCATGGCCGATATCTTCCGTAAACCCAAGGGCAGCCCAAGGTACTGACAGGGCCAACCAAGCACCTGACACTCCATCTCGATGGCGATCTCAAGCACCTGCTCCTTCGTACATCTGATTGGGTGGGCAGAACTCTTGATTAGATTCGTGTGTAGGCCCGACACCGCGCCTAAGTCGCGAAGCAACACCGTGCATGCCCTGAGACTCTGCAGATCCAGCTTGATGAAAGTAACCACATCGTCAGCATATATGGACGTGGTACTCCGAAGGCCATTGGGCGCGAGAGGCTGCAGCACACCAGCCACTGAGGCCGAGCGCAGGAGGTGGTGAAGAGCTTCCATCACCAGGACAAACAGAAGTGGCGAGGCTGGGTCCCCCTGCCGCAGGCCCTGTCTGTTGTAGATGATATCGCCGGGAATGCCATTGAGCAGCACCCTAGTGGAAGAAGATGCAAGTAAACCGGCAATCCATGACATCCACTTGACTCCAAATCCCATGTGCCTTAGCACATCCATCAAGAAGGCCCAGTTCACCGTGTCGAAGGCCTTCGTAATATCTAGCTTGAGCATCACCGCATCCTTCTTAGTGGCATGTAGCTTCCTAGCCAGCCCTTCCTGAACGCGCTCTGGTGCGCCCCGACCAAGTCTGGCATCTCCTCGGCCAACCGAATAGCCAACACCTTCGCCACAAGCTTCGGGAAACTATGTATCAAGCTGATGGGTCGGAACTCTCGGATCTCCATCGCGGCTGCCGTCTTGGGTAGCAAAGTGATGAAGGCCTGATTAATGGACGTGAGACCACGGAAATCCAGTCTCTGTAGGGTACCGAACGCCTCCATCACGTCGTCCTTAATGACCGGCCAACAAGCCACATAAAACCTGGCCGAGAACCCGTCGGGCCCCGGTGCCTTGTCCAAGCCTTGCGCGCGCACCGCGGCTAAAACTTCCTCCTTAGTGAAATCACGGTCCAAATGATCTAGGACCTTACGTGGCATACCAATTTCCTCCATGTTGAGCGTGAAATCCCTCTCAGCAGACTCCCCAAGCAAACGGGAGAAGAAGGAGTCCACGGCCTCGGCCATAACCTCGTGATCAGCAGTCAGAACTCCGTCCACCCGAAGCTTGGGGATGTAGTTTTTTCGACGACGGTGACTAGCGTGGGCATGAAAATATTCCGTGCACGCATCCCCCTCCCGCAGCCACAGAACCCTAGACCGCCGCCTAGCAATCGTGCGCTCAAGCTAAGCCAAACCCAACAACTTATGCTTGAGCAGCCTCATGAGCTCCATTTCCTCCATCGTAAGGACACGACTCTCCATGGCGACATCGAGTCGCAAGATGACCTCATTGGCGATGCGGATTTGCTGCTTGACACTTCTGACGTACTTGTTGCTCCAACTGGCCAAGCACTTGGGCGTAGCCTTTAGCTTGGCCGCAAGTCTCTTGAAAGGATTCCGCACCCACGGCTGACTGCTCCACGCCGACTGAACCACGTCCTAGAAACCATCTATCTTCGTCGAAAAGGACTCGAAGTGAAATCGCCGACCTCTCCGCAAGTTGGCCTCAAGCACCAGGTGCAACAGATAGTGGTCGGAAACACCCGTGCTGAGCGCAGAGAGGAACGATGTTGGGTATAAGTCCTCCCACTCCACAGACACAAGCACTCTGTCCAACTTCTCCAACGTGGGCGTTGAGCGCTTATTCGACCAGGTGTACCTCGTGCCGTTAAGGTAGACCTCATGCATGTCCAAATGCGAGATGCATCTCCTAAACCGCCCCATCATCTGCCTATTTATTCTGTCGTTGCTCTTGTCGGACGGGTCCGCAATCAGGTTGAAATCACCGGAGAGCATCCAGGGACCTGCATGTAAATCCCGGATCTCCCTAAGCTCCTGCATGAAAACAATCTTCTCCGCGTCCTCCTAGGGCCCGTACACCCTGGTGAACCACCAACCAACCGACTCCAGACATTGCACCCATGTCGTGACCGAATTGTCCGTGACATGGGGGTTTGAAAGCTGCACACCACTCGACTTGGCTGCCAACAGAACGCCACGGCGTGTCCCCACCGCAGGCACGTAGAAGAACTGATCAAATGCCAGCCCAAGGCATTGTAGCACTAGCGCAGGGGTCATGTCCTGGATTTTTGTTTCCTGAAGGCAAACAACACTCGCTCCCGAGCCCGAAATGACGTTACTTATAGCATTGCATTTCGCCGGGTTGTTCATCCCGCGTACATTCCACACCACCACAACCTGGCTCGGATCAGCCATAGAAAAGGCCTACGAGCAACCAAGAGGGCAGCATCTAATACAATTCTAGCATGAATAATAAACATTTATCATGATATAAGGAAATATAAATAAGAGTGAATTCCATTTTTTACCTTGTAGTTGTACATTTGTGACACATATTACCCTATTTAGCGGAACTTTTATCGAAATGTCAGATTTTGGAGACTTTTAACACGGTTTTACCCCAGTTTTACATTTTGTCTGTTTATGGTCGATAGGATCGGCATGTTGCGTCATTGATTTGTAAAAAAAACTGTAAGGATCGGAGGGCATCATTGGCGATCTTGTCCAAACTTCTCTTGTCTATCTGTTCCACTCCTTGTGGCCGTTCACATGTTTTTGGATACAGGACGTCACCTCACACCTTACCTGATGGACACGCATCAAAAAACAAGGGTCCAAAGATTTCAAAAGGGGTATTCTAGACGAATTTTCACTCGAAGGGGTAATTAGTGTCACAAATGTATAAATATGGGGTAAAAAGTGGAATTCACTCTATAAATAACAAGTTTATTATTGTCTCTAAGGCATATTTCCTTCAGTTTTATCCACCTTCTTTTGTTGGGGTGTGCTTTTCCCCGCCCACCCAACCCTGTTTTTCCTTCTAGAAGTCAGAATGTTCAGCCAAGGCAAGTGTTTCTTCTCCGCACTTAAGACCTACCTACGGTGTCGGTGACTTGCTTCAAGTGCATGGAGTTCAAAGACATTGTTCTCGTTACTTTGAGGTTAATTCAACTGCTGCAAAAGTGTCATTTGATAATGGTATTTTGGGGACCATGTTTGCTTGACCGGCGTTATGAAATCTTCACCGCCAACAAGAGCCTCAAATATATCTTTTCCCAGCTTAATCTCAATCTTCGGCAAAGGCGTTGTGTGGATTCAATCTCGGATTTTGATCTTGGTATATCTCATACTCTGTGCAAAGAAAATGTCATCACCGCTGCTCTTAGGTGCAAGCGTGGTATAATAATATATTAATTCTTTAACTGTCTCATTCTTTGCCTGTGAAGCATTCCGGAAGCTAAACTATTCAAGGCTCTTACATTCAACGCAGTTTTGCTTGCCTGGAAGTTTAGGGCACCGGTTTTAAACACACATGACACTTCATCAGTGTACGAGTCCTTCAAATAGATGATGCAAGGTTGGTGTCGAAAAATGATTTTAGGGCAGGAGCGAGAATGTTTTTGGGTATCAGAAAATTTAGGTGATGTAAAACCGGTGCCTAAACTTTCAAACATGAACCGGTTTTAGACATGAGTTTGGTCTGTATTTGGTTTTTCGCATGTACTCCCTTCGTAAACTAATATAAGAGCGTTTAAAATACTAAAATAGTGATCTAAACACGCTTATATTAGTTTACAGAGGAAGTATTTGGTTTGTATTTATTGCGTATTAACGGAAACTCGCACGAAAATAACAGATGAAGTCGATCAAGTTTCTCAATCACAACGCAGGGACGCTGTGAATTCCCGATAGCAAAAGCGCAATACCTTTTTTACTAGTACAGCTGGAGCAGATGCCAACCTTAGTTGAGTACCGCCATCGAAAAAGCACCGGGGCTAGTGTAGTACTCCTCGGAAGTTGCCTTTGGTGACCAGATTCAACCATTCTCGGTACTACTACATAGCATCACATTTGACCAACAGAGCTCGAATTGAATTAAGTTGGTGTATCACGCGGCCAACCGCGCCAGGGCCTCGCCGGCATGCTCCCCGGTGGACTGCCGGAGCCGGCGGTAGTCGTCGTAGCCGAAAGTCCTGAAGAGGCGGTGGCTGTCGGCGCCGACGAAGGCGTCCGGCGCGCGGACCACGTCGTCCTTGGGCGCCAGCAAGAAGAGCGCGATGGAGACCCGCGGCACCGCCGCCACACACTGCACGCGGTGCCTCACGTTGTGCAGCGCCCCGTTGCTCCACGCCTACACTAGATGCACACACGGATACAGAGAGTCGAAGTCAAACGTGGGAGACGTACGTAGGGAGGCCAGAAGATGGAGGCATCCTACTGTACTATACTGTACCGTGGCGACGTCGCCGAGGTTGACGAGGAAGGTGCCTGGGACCGGGTCCACGGGCGCGAACTCGCCGGTGCCCGGGTCCGCCACCTCGAGGCCGCCGACGCGGTCGTCCTCGTGGAGCACGGTGAGGAAGCCGGAGTCCGTGTGGACCTGCACGCCGGTCTCCCCCACGGTGTCCGGTGTGTAGTTGTACCTGTTGATGCGGAACCGGCACGGCCAGTCCTGGAACATGCGGTCGGCCTCGGGCTCCTCCAGGCCGAGGCTCACGGCCAGCTTCGCCGCCACGTCCACGATTAGCTCGTGTGTCTTCTCCGCGTACCTCCTAATGGTCTCCCTGCACAAGCACAAGAACCTCCGAGCGTCACCACCTCGGGCTCGAGGCTGCCGACACAGGAAAGAAACGGCAAGAAAGGCACCTGAGCACGTCCGTACCTGATGTGCGGTGGCGCGTGGAGGGAGGCGCAGAAGGCATCGACGTCGGCGGGGGACGCGGCGTCGTAGAGGCCGAACGCCTCGTAGAGCGGGTTCGTGGCGCTCGGCGCGACGTAGCCGCTGCCGGAGATGACGTCGGCGTTGCGGAGCTTGGCATCGTCGGGGAGATCGAAGAGGGCGCGCACGGCAGTGTTAGCCAGTCAAACTCCTCTCTCCCACCTCTCCTCTACATGCACGACTGCATGATCCCATGATCTCATGCACGTCGCCACCCACGGCGCTCCGTGCCCCTGTTGTAACATGTACACTCGTATATAATGAGAGCTACGCCATCGGCAGCATTTAAGGTGCGATTGCCCATTCATTCTCCCTCTCACATGGTATCAGACGCTGGGTCTCTCCCTCGCCTGTAAACTTCCATCGCTACCTCTCTCGCCGGCGCATGGAGACGCCGCCGCCCCCTCCACCACCTCCTCCCCCACCCCCTCCCTTTTCCAACCACGGCCTCGGCGGCTTCGCCGCGACACCGCCGCGCACCCGCACGCCCGTCCTCACTCCCCTCACGCCTGCCGCGTTTGGGCAGGGTGCTTTGTTCGTCCCCGATCTCACTGCCTCCTCCTCTACAGCCGCCCCCAATCCCACTCATCTGGCCGCTGTCTTCATCAACCACCACGTCCCCATCGTGCTCTCTCTCAACCCCCCCAATTTCTCCCACTGGCGCACTCTCTTCGAGGTCACCTTCCAGAAACATGGCGTCACCGACCACATCTTCGGTTCACCTCGGGCCGGAGACCCGCTCTGGATCCAAGATGACGCTCATATCGTGTCTTGGCTCTACAACCGCGTCTCCCCGGAGGTCTTCGGCCTCATCCATCAGCGCGGAGCCACTGCCGCCGCCGTCTGGGAGGCGATCTGCAACATCTTTCTGGAGAACGCTGAGCATCAGGTGGTGTTCCTCTCCATCGAATTTCGCCGCATCGACCAGGGGGCGTCCTCCATCCTCTCCTACTTCGCGCGTCTCAAGGACTGCGCCACCATCCAGGATCGCGATCAGGTTCTAAACATGTTCCGTGGCCTTCACCCCCGGTTTCGCTATGCTGTCCCGATCCTGATGATGCAGACTCCGTTCCCCTCGCTTCTCCGCTGCCGGGCGTTTCTTCTCCTTGAGGAGAGTCGTCTCGCCGCAGACACCACCACCGAAACTGCTCTCCACGCCGCCCGCGCTCCCAACTCCACCACCAGCTCTGGAGGCGGTGGCGGCGGTGGGCAAGGGCACTCCGCTGGAGGCGGTGGACAGGGCAGCTCCAACCATGGCGGGCGCAAGGCGGAGGACGCTGCGGAGGTTGCCGCGGCAGAGGCAACGGCTCCGGCGGGGGCCACGGTTCCGGCTACGGCGGGGGCGGGCACCAGACGCGCCTCGTTGCGCCATCCTCCGCTCCCTGGACCAGCATGGTACATGCCTGGCCCATGCGGTGGCGTCCCCACGCACCAGGCGCCGGCATCCTCGGGCCTCGTCCACACGGCGGCGCTCCATTCGCTGGCACGGCCACACACCAGCATGTCATCCCCGGTGTGCCTCCCAACGCACCCGCGGCGAACTGGCAGCCCGGTGTGGTGCCCGCTCATCCTCTGTACGCCGCTCCGCCTGGCGGTGGCTACACTCCTCCCGCTCCAGCGTGGGACCAGAGCGCGCTCGTGCACGCGCTCAACGCCATGACGATGCAGTAGCAGCAAACCGCGCCTCCCACCGCCGACTGGTACTTCGATACGGGAGCCACCTCCCACATGGCCTCATCGTCCGGTATGCTTTCCTCCTCCACCCCTTATACTTCCTCTCGCATAGTGGTCGGCGACGGTTCCTCGCTTGCAGTCACGCACACCGGCCAACACCACATACGCACCACCACCCAACCCATCGTCCTCAACGACGTTCTTGTTTCCCCCCACCTCATTCGTAACCTCATCTCTGTTAAGAAGCTAGCTCGCGAAAATCCTCTTAATGTGGAATTTGATGATCTTGGCTTTTCTATAAAGGATCAAAGAACGAAGAAGGTGATCCTCCGGTGTAACTCTGCCGACGATGAGCTCTACCCCACAACCAGCTCGTCTCCTCATCGTGCGCACCACGCCCTCACTGCCGTGTCCAAGGATGTTTGGCACCAACGCCTTGGTCACCTCGACGCCGAATCCCTCCACCACACCCTTCGTCAGTCTGCTCTTGATCACACGAGCACCTCGTCGGCTGTCTGTCATGCCTGTCAATTAGGAAAGAGCAGTAGGCTCCCATTTGCTTTATCTGAACATGTCTCGTATTTCCCTTTTCAACTTGTGCATTGTGATGTATGGACCTCACCTACGATGAGTGTTTCTGGATGTCAATACTATCTCCTTGTGATTGACAACTATAGCCACTTTGCTTGGACTTTCCCTCTTCGGCACAAGTCTGACGTTTTCCCCACCCTACGCGCCTTTCTCCAGTTCACGCGCACCCAGTTCAACCTGCCCGTGCTCACCATCCAGACAGACAATGGCAAGGAATTCGACAACTCCGCCGCCCGCGCTCTCCTATCCTCACTCGGCACCGTCCTACGCTTGTCCTGCCCGTACACCTCTCCTAGAACGGCCGTGCTGAGCGTGCACTCCGTACTCTCAATGACATCACCCGCTCGCTGTTAGTGCACGCACACATGCCGTACGCATACTGGGCAGAAGCGCTTCAGACAGCCACATTCCTCCTTAACCGACGGCCCTGCCGCCCCCGACACAACCATACACCCTTCTTCCTCCTTCACGGCACATACCCAGACTACTCTCCCCTCCGTGTCTTCGGGTGCTTATGCTACCCCAACCTCACAGCCACCACGGCACACAAATTGGCGCCGCGCTCTGCCCCTTGCGTCTTCCTCGACTACTCATCCGACCACAAGGGCTATCGCTGTCTCAACCGCGCCACCGGTCGCGTGATCACCTCGCATCACGTCATTTTTGACGAGTCTGTCTACCCCTTCCACACTCCTCCCTCCTCACGACCAGTGCTTCTCATTGATGGCGATGACGGCGCTGATCACCCCATTACACCCAGCCCAAACCCTGCCACAGAAAATCCCCCCATGATCCGCCTCGGATCGGCCGCTACCCAACCTGCACCCACCCACCCACATGCAGCACCGGACCCACCCCACGCACGGACGCATGCACCAATCCCCCACCAGCATGCCGCGCTATGCCAAAACTCCTGCCTACAGCGCCCAACCACTCCCTCGGATCACCCGCCCGATTCGCCTGCCACTCCCACTTCCTCGGATCGCCCGCCAGATTCACCTGTTGGCCCCAGCGTATCCTCCCCGAACTTCGTACCTAACCCAGCCACCACTCCGAGCCTGCCAGTTGCCCCTTCCCATCCTACCACGCCGCCGGCTACGCCTCGCCATCCTGGCCCTCTCGTTCCTACACACGGCATGCGTACTCGCGCTCAGGCTGGCAAGTTCTTCCCCAACCCTAAATACCACCAAAACTTCCACGCCACTACTTCCGCTGCCATCTCTCCCATACCCAAAACCGTACGTGCTGCGTTACGGGATCCG
Organism: Triticum dicoccoides; assembly: GCF_002162155.2. Classification (NCBI taxonomy): domain Eukaryota; kingdom Viridiplantae; phylum Streptophyta; class Magnoliopsida; order Poales; family Poaceae; genus Triticum; species Triticum dicoccoides. The sequence continues at coordinate 353,676,500 of NC_041390.1, read as the reverse complement.
TGTTGGTTGGCTGCTATGCAGGTGGAGTACAGGGCTCTCATGGACAACAAGACTGTAACACCCCGGATATGACTTTCCCAATATGTACTCCAACTCTTGCCGTTTCCGGCCTTAAGTTATTTTATTTTCTCAGGTTCGGGTTTTTGTCTCCGTGTGTTGTTATCGTTGTCATGCATCTTTTATTATGTCATCATGTGCATTGCTTTTGCATACGTGTTTATCTCATGCATTCGAGCATTTTCCCCATTGTCCGTTTTGCATTCCGGCGCTTCGTTTTCCTCCGGTGGTCATTTTTTACCTTTCTTTCATGTGTGGGGATTAAACATTTCCGGATTGGACCGAGACTTGCCAAGCGGCCTTGGTTTACTACCGGTAGACCGCCTGTCAAGTTTCGTACCATTTGGACTTCGTTTGATACTCCAACGGTTAACCGAGGGACCGAAAAGGCCTCGTGTGTGTTGAAGCCCAACACCCCTCCAATTTGGCCCAAAACCCACCTAAACCCTCTTCATCATCTAGAGCGTTTGATCACGATCGCGTGGCCGAAAACCGCACCTTATTTGGACTCTCCTAACTCCCTCTACCTTTATATATAGACCCCCTCCTCGAAATTCCCGGATCTCCTCTCTCCCTAACCCTAAAAATCAGCCCCGCCGCCATCGGACACGTCCGGCCGCAACCGGACGCGTCCGCCCGCTCCGCCGGACCTATCAGCAAGCGCCACGTGGGTGCCGAGCCCCACTTCGCCGCTGAAGCCCGCCGGGCCCGTGGCCGGCCTGCTCGCGCCGCGCCCGGGCCAGAGGCGCCCCGCGCCGCGCCGCCTCATCCGCTACCTCGCGCCGCCGCCCGCACCCGGAGCGCCTCGCCGCGCCGCCGTCGCCGTCCGGTCGCCGGTGCCGACTCCGCCCTGACGTCCGGCGTCCTCCTCGCCGCCCCATCCCGCTGGCCGCCGCCCCTCGCCGCGGAGCGCCGCCACCGCCACCATCTCAGGCCTCTCCTCCTCCTCGCGGCCCCGAGAACCTCTCCGGCGAGCTTCCCCAACTCCGGCCGGCAAACTCCGGCGAACTCACTTCGGCCATCCTCGGGAAACGCGCCAGATCCAGATCTGGATCTCGTCTGGGTTGACTTTTACCCCCGAAACCCTAGTTCATTTGCTCCTGTTCATCGCATCGTAACTTTGCATCCGTAGCTCCGTTTTGGGCATATAGCATATCAAAATGTTCGCCTCAAAGAGTACATCATTTTATTCCATTGCATCATTTTCATTCGAGTTCATCTTGATGCCCGAAATGCTATTAGAAGAGTGCTACTTGAGATAATTGTCAGATCTGCTGCTCCATTTAGTTATTTGTCATTTTTGCCATGATTATTGTGTGCATGATATGTCCATGAGCTCTACATATGTTTTGTTAAGGGTTTTGCCATCTTTCCAGAGGTGTAACCCATATATTTTTGTGGTGTGTGTGGTGACTAGCACAAGCTTGCAAAGTGAGGCACTTGGTAATGCTGATTTCAGAGACTTAGCATTTCCACTAAGTCCTTGAGTTGTTTATCTCATATGGCCAGATGTTCATGTTGTTTCCTAGTGATCCGTGCCTCTTTTGAGGATGATCAGTAAGGATGTTTTGTTAATCTTGTAGTGCTCTATCCATTCAGGTCTTTGTTTGCAATTATGGAGCACCCTAGCTTGAGTCAATCGACCTCTACTTTTGCTACTTCGTGAATCTGGGCAGATTGTCTACTTGTTAGCGATTTTGCCGAGGATGTTGTAATTGATCCGTGCATGCTATGTTATTATTCTTGCCATGTCTAGTTTGCATTTTGTGTATTCTTGATGGATGAATGCTTAGTTTGTCATGACTTGCTCTGTGGTGAGTGCATCGAGCTCGTAAACATGCCTACTTGATATCTGTTTTCAGCATGCTCTAGTTTCCACCAAGTCTGAGAACTAATTATGTTTTTGCCATGTTCACATGCTTGCAAATGTATTTTCTGATCCCTTTTGGCTCAAGGTCACTAAGGGACTTTTGTTAAGCTCTTTGAGTAGCTCCATGCCATGCTTTACTTTGCCATGTTCAGGTCCTGTAGCATACAGTTTTGTTGCTCCGAAATGTGCTACCTGATCTAAAATTCCAGACAAGTGTTAATTTCACTAAGTCTCAGATCTGTTTACCATATGCATTTTTGCCATGCTTGTTTGAACCTGTTAATGGATGAATTGGTCGTAGCTCAGTGCTAGACTTTTGTTAAGCATCATGAATGCATCCCTTCCATGTATTTTGTTGCCATGTTTGGGTGCTGTAGCTTGTTCATCTCATTGCATTTAGATGGCTACTTGCTGTAAATCGCAGAATGTGATCATATTTGAATTGCTTGCCATTTCCAAACCGTAACTCCGATTCCGACGTTCTTTATATCGTTTTCAAGCGATTTCATCTCATCTTTCCATTGGCACACTTAGATTTCCAAGTTGAGGCAAGTTTCATGCATTCCTTGTCAAATCTTGCATATGCATCCCGCATCGCATCCCGCATAGCATACCATCCTTGCATCATGTTGTTTGAGTTTTGCACGTGGTTGATTGTGTTCCGTTTGCTTGTTTGTCTTGTTTGGGAAGAGCCGGGAGATGAGTTCGCTAACGAGGAGCCCGTTGAGTTTGCTTTCGAGGATCCAGTCAACTCTGACAACTTTGCAAGCAAGATGATCATACCCTCGAAATCACTACTATCTTTGCTTTGCTAGATGCTCGCTCTTTTGCTATGCCAATGCTACGATGCCTACCACTTGCTTTCAAGCCTCCAAAATTGTTATGTCAAACCTCTAACCCACCATGTCCTAGCAAATCATTGATTGGCTATGTTACCGCTTTGCTCAGCCCCTGTTATAGCGTTGCTAGTTGCAGGTGAAGATTGGAGACCGTTCCTTGTTGGAACATTATTTACTTGTTGGGATATCATTATATTGCCATGTTATCTTAATGCATCTATATACTTGGTAAAGGGTGGAAGGCTCGGCCTCTCGCCTAGTGTTTTGTTCCACTCTTGCCGCCCTAGTTTCCATCATATCGGTGTTATGTTCCCGGATTTTGCGTTCCTTACGCGGTTGTGTTATAATGGAAACCCCTTGATAGTTCGCCTTGATTAAAACTTTTCTAGCAATGCCCAACCTTGGTTTTACCATTTGCCACCTAGCCTCTTTTTCCCTTGGGATTCCGGAGCCCGAGGGTCATCTTATTTAAACCCCCCCCCCCCCAGGGCCAGTGCTCCTCTGAGTGTTGGTCCGACCGAGTAGACTGCGGGGCCACCTCGGGGCAACTTGAGGGTTGGTTTTACTCGTAGGATGTCTCATCTGAGTGTGCCCTGAGAACGAGATATGTGCAGCTCCTATCGGGATTTGTCGGCACATTCGGGCGGTGTTGCTGGTCTTGTTTTAACTTGTCGAAGTGTCTTGAAGAACCGAGGTACTGAGTCTGATCGGAACGTCTCGGGAGGAGGTCTATTCCTTCGTTGACCGTGAGAGCTTGTCATGGGCTAAGTTGGGACTCCCCTGCAGGTATTTGAACTTTCAAAAGCCGTGCCCGCGGTTATGGGTAGATGGGAATTTGTTAATGTCTGGTTGTAGATAACTTGAACCTTAACTTAATTAAAACGAATCAACAGTGTGAGTTACAGTGATGGTCTCTTCTCGGCGAAGTCCGGGAAGTGAACACGTTGTTGGAGTAATGCTTGCGCAGGTTGTCCTCTAGTTTCTCGATCGCGCCTTGCCTCCTCTTCTCGCTCTCTTTTGCGAACAAGATAGCCACCATATATGCTAGTTGCTTGCTGCAGCTCCACATTTTTTACCTTGCCTTACCTATAAGCTTAAATAGTCTTGATCGCGAGGGTGCGAGATTGCTGAGTCCCTGTGGCTCACAGATTACTATTACACCAGATGCAGGGCCTGATGATTCCGCTCCAGGTAACGCGCTTGAGCTCAAGTGGGAGTTCGACGAGGACTCTCAATGATACTATGTTTCTTTCCCTGATGATCAGTAGTGGTGCCCAGTTGGGGGTGATCGGGACCGTGTCGCATGTTGGGTTATCTTTTATTTTGGCGCCGTAGTCGGGCCATGAGTGTTTGGATGATGTAATGTTATTTATGTACTTGATTGATGTGGCGAGTGTAAGCCAACTATGTTATCTCCCCTTTTATCATATATATATATATATATATATATATATATATATATATATTACATGGGATGTTGTGATGATTGCCTAACTTGCGACATATGCCTTCAATGCGATTATGTCTCTAAGTCGTGCCTCGACACGTGGGAGCTATAGTCGCATCGAGGGTGTTATAAGTTGGTAATCAGAGCCTTCCCCGACCTTAGGAGCCCCATTGCTTGATCGTTATTAGCGGCCGAGTTGTGTCTAGAAAAAAAAATTGAGTCATTTAGGAATTATATATCGGAGAGTTTAAGAATTCTTTTTACTCCCTAGTCTTCTCATCGCTCTGGTAAGGCATCCTGACGTAGAGTTTTGACTCTTCTCTTCTCAAATTTCATTAAAATTTTTTTAGGATCAAGCGGGTATCTTGGAATCGTTCCGATGGTTTTATGACGAGAACATTATCTTGGTGCCTCCTGTCAGGGGTTTTGTGGAAGTGTCCCGAGGAGTTGAGCTCTGAGGTGTTGTCGTCATAATTTTATCGTTGCAGTTCTGGAATACCTGAGTCTAGTACGCCAACATCGAAAATCTCTTTTATGCAGTTCGTTGGTGAGATAACCTCGACGCCACCCAGTACTGGGGCGGGAGTTCGGGAGTATCGCCATAACTTGTATAACGGATGCTTTTTGAAGGTTGAGGTAGATGGTTTCCGAAGTTTTTCTCGGTTATGTGTTGAAGGATGGATACAGCTGGATGTAGGATTTGCTAGATTTGGGTGAGATATTATGCTTCCCCTGTATCCCCAACACCTGATTGCATAACCGGAAAGGTTCGGGAGTTTCATAGGTGGGAATTCTTGTAGCTCTAGTTCTTTTTCCACGGATATTTGGTTTGAGATTGGGATTTCTTACCGAGTATTCGTTCTTGATCCGTACCTTGTTGATTTATTTCTCTACCTAAATTCTAAGTGGCTTCTCAATTTATGGATATGTGACCATTTCAAGAGGAATGCATTCGTTCATTTTGTTCGGATGTGAAGACTTTATGTTGCAATTTTCATTCCGTTGGATTCAGCTTCATTTTATCTGTCTATGTGCTAACGGTGGTCAACCTCTTCAGGATGGCTCCCGCTAAGAGCACCAGTCAGAATCAGAATCAAGATCCGCCACCACCTCCACCTCCTCCGGAGGCATGGCAAGCTGTGATGGCCGCAACCAATGCAAACACACAGTTGATCATGAAAATTCTCCAAGAGCGCAATCAAGGCAACCAAGGGAACCAAGGCAACAATCAGAAACACTTTGCTACACTCAACCAGTTCCTTGCTAACGGGCCAAAGACTTTCAGCAATTGTGTTGAGGCAACTGATGCTGACGATTGGCTCATGGATCTGTGCAAGCATTTCGAGTGCAGTAACGTCAGGCCTGAGGACTTCGTCAAGTTCGCTTCCTTCCAACTCAAAGATCAAGCTGCAGAATGGTTCCAGCAATACAAGGACTCCAGAGGTGGACGTGTGATTACTTGGGATGAATTCCGGTCAAGACTTCAAAGCTCATCATATTCCTCAAAGCGTGGTTGAAAGCAAGCGTGAGGAATTCCGCAACCTGAAGCAAGGCTCTTTGTCTGTCTATGACTATAACAAGTTGTTTCAGAAGCTCGCCCGCTTTGCCAAGCAGGACGTCCCTGATGAGAAGAGCATGATATACCAGTTCAGGGGTGGTCTCAGAGAAGAAATCCAGCTCGCTCTTGTTCTCTTTGAGCCCTTGAGGTATGATGAGTTCTACAACATGGCATTGAAGCAAGAGGCCGCTCAACTGAGGTGTGATGCTTCCAAGAAGCGAGTCAGAGATGCTACTCCTTCTTCCTCTACTCAAGTGTCCAAGCAGCAGAAGTATTGGCTTTCTCCTCCTCCGTTCCGTCAGCCGTATCAGCAGAAGAGCAAAGGTGGCAGTGGATCTTCCCACCCACCCAACCCTGGCTTTCAGAATAAGACTTCGTCTCAAGCTCCAAGATCGAGTGCTCCGTATCACCATCCGCTTTCAGAGGTCACGTGCAACAAGTGCCAACAGAAGGGTCACTATGCCAACAAGTGTCTCAACCAGAGGCATCTTCCTCCTCCTGTGAGATCGGCAAGTACAGCTGTGGTCAAGCATAACCCCAAGCACGCCAAGGTCAATTTGATGAATGCAGCTCAGGCAGAGGACTTGTCAGATGTCATCATGGGTAACCTTCCTGTTAACGATGTTCCTGCAAAAGTACTTTTTGATACTAGTGCATCGCATTCTTTCTTGTCATGCCCTTTTGCATCGAAGCACAATGTTGATACTGAGATCATGCCCAAAGTCATGCAAGTTGTTTCTCCCGGCAAGATTTTGACTTCTAGTTTGGTTGCTCCCGATATCTCTATCACGTTGGGCGACTACAAGTTTCTTTCTTCTCTGGTGGTTCTGGGTAACTCGGATATTGATCTTATTCTCGGGATGGATTGGCTTTCTAAGCACAAGGCGCATCTTGATTGTGTAGCCAGGCAGATTCAATTGACTCATTCGTCTGAGGATGTAATTGTCTTTGCCGCTCGGGATAATACTATTCGTCTGTTTTCTCTCAATGAGAAGGGTGAACTGGATGCTATCTCGCAAATTCCAGTCGTTTGCGAATATCAAGATGTCTTTCCAGAAGAGCTTCCAGGAATGCCTCCGCACCGGCCAGTTGAATTCGTTATTGATCTTGAGCCTGGCACGGAACCTGTGTGCAAGTGTCCTTACAGCTCAGACCTGAAGAGTTGAAGGAGCTGAAGAAGCAACTCGATATTCAAGAAAGAATGGGTCTCATCCGGCCTAGTTCTTCTCTGTGGGGTTGTGGTGTTCTTTTTGTGAAGAAGAAGGATGGAATGGACCGACTTTGTGTTGACTACCGTCCATTGAACAAGAAGACCATCAAGAACAAATACCCACTTCCCAACATCAACGAGCTGTTCGAACAACTCAAGGGTGCCCAAGTATTCTCCAAGCTTGATCTCCGTATGGGTTATCATCAGATTCGAATCCGTGAGCAAGATATTCCCAAGACGGCCTTCAGGACAAGCTATGGTTCATATGAATACACTGTCATGTCTTTTGGCCTCGTCAACGCTCCTCCGACTTTCTCTCGCATGATGAACTTCATCTTCAACGCCTACACCAATGACTTCGTTTTGGTCTATCTCGACGACATTCTGGTTTTCTCGAAGAACAAGGAAGATCATGCCAAGCACTTGCGTTTGGTACTCGACAAGCTGAGGGAACACAAGTTCTACGCCAAGTTCTCCAAGTGCGAATTTTGGCTCGATGAGGTTCTTTATCTTGGTCATATCATCTATGCCAAGGGCATTGCAATGAATCCTGAGAAGGTGTCTGCAATTGTGAATTGGGAACCTCCTCAGAACGTGAAGCAACTCCGTAGCTTCCTCGGTCTCGCAAGCTATTGCCGAAGATTCGTTGAAAACTTTTCTAAGATCGCGAAGCCTCTCTCAAATCTTCTTCAGAAGCACGTCAAGTATGTTTGGTCTCCGGAGTGTGACATTGCTTTCAACACTTTGAAAAAGAAATTGATCACTACTCCAGTTCTGACTCCGCCTGATGAATCCAAGCCGTACGAGGTCTTTTGCGATGCCTCTCTCCAAGGTCTTGGCGCAGTGTTGATGCAAGAGAAGAAAGTTTGCTTATACCTCTCACCAGTTGAAGCCCAATGAGAAGAACTACCACACTCATGATCTCGAGTTGGCGGCAGTTGTGCATGCTCTTTTGACTTGGAGACATCTCTTATTGGGAAGAAATGTGGACATCTTCACTGACCACAAGAGTCTCAAGTACATCTTCACTCAGCCTAATCTCAACCTCAGGCAAACTCGATGGGTCGAAATGATTCAAGAGTATAATCCGAGTATCGAGTATACTCCAGGCAAGGCCAATGTGATTGCTGACGCATTGAGCAGAAAGGCTTACTGCAACAGTCTGATTCTCAAGCCTTATCAACCCGAGCTTTGTGAAGCTTTCCGCAAACTTAATCTGCAAGTTGTTCCTCAAGGTTTCCTCGCCAACCTTCAAGTCTCTCCTACCTTGGAAGACCAGATTCTCCAAGCCCAGCTTCTTGATGCTATGGTGAAAAAGGTGAAGATTGGGATTGCCAAGAGTCAACCCAAGTACAAGTGCTACCGCCTTGATGACAAGGATACTCTCTTCTTCGAGGATCGTATTGTCGTGCCCAAAGGTGAACTTCGTAAAGTGATCATGAACGAGGCTCACAATTCTCTCCTCTCCATCCACCCTGGAAGCACGAAGATGTATCAGGACCTCAAGCAGGCTTATTGATGGACTTGAATGAAGCGAGAGATTGCTCAATTCGTGAATGAATGTGATGTCTGCAGAAGAGTGAAGGCAGAGCACCAAAGACCAGCTGGTCTCCTCCAACCTCTTGCCATCCCAGAATGGAAGTTTGACCACATTGAAATGGACTTCGTGACTGGGTTTCCAAAGTCCAAGCGTGGCAATGATGCTATATTCGTTGTCATCGACAAACTCACCAAAGTGGCTCACTTTCTGCCTATCAAAGAGTCAATCACTGCAGCTCAATTGGCGGAACTTTATACCTCTCGAATTGTCTCTCTGCACGGTATTCCACAGGTGATCTCTTCAGACCGTGGCAGCATCTTTACCTCCAAGTTTTGGGATTCTTTTCAGAAGGCCATGGGCACCAACATCCGCTTCAGCACAGTTTTCCATCCTCAAACTAGCGGTCAAGTCGAGCGTGTCAATCAGATTCTTGAAGATATGCTCAGGGCTTGTGTGATCTCCTTCGGCATAAAGTGGGAGGATTGTCTTCCTTATGCTGAATTCTCCTACAACAACAGTTTTCAAGCAAGTTCGGGCAAGGCCCCATTTGAAATTTTGTATGGTAGGAAGTGTCGTACCCCTCTCAACTGGTCTGAAACCGGTGAATGTCAGCTTCTCGGAAATGACTTAATCACAGAGGCAGAGGGAATGTGCAAAGTCATTCGAGATAACCTCAAAGCAGCCCAATCCCACCAGAAGAGCTACTATGACAGTAAGCACCGTGATTTGGCTTTCGAGATCGGAGATCATGTTTACCTCCGCGTCTCTCCAATGAAAGGTACTCGTCGCTTCAGTATCAAAGGGAAGCTTGCCCCTAGATACGTGGGACCTTTCAAGATTGTCAGCAAGAGAGGCGATCTCGCCTATCAACTCGAGCTTCCTTCAAACTTTGCAAATGTTCATGATGTGTTCCATGTCTCTCAGCTCCGAAAGTGCTTCAAGACTCCTGACCGCACCGTCAACTTCGAGGACATTGAGCTCCAAGAAGATCTCTCCTATCGTGAGCACCCAGTTGCTATTCTTGAAGAGACTGAACGCAGGACTCGCAACAAGTCAATCAAATTCCTCAAAGTCAAGTGGTCACACCATTCCGACCGTGAAGCTACCTGGGAACGCGAGGATCACCTCCGTTCTGAGTACCCGGCGTTCTTTCAGTCCTAGATCTCGGGACGAGATCCTTTCGTAGTGGTGGAGTGTTTTAACACCCCGGATATGACTTTCCCAATATGTACTCCAACTCTTACCATTTCCGGCCTTAAGTTATTTTATTTTCTCGAGTTCGGGTTTTTGTCTTCGTGTGTTGTTATCGTTGTTATGCATCTCTTATCATGTCATCATGTGCATTGCTTTTGCATACGTGTTTATCTCATGCATTCGAGCATTTTCCCCGTTGTCCGTTTTACATTCCGGCGCTTCGTTTTCCTCCGGTAGTCATTTTTTACCTTTCTTTCATGTGTGGGGATTAAACATTTCCGGATTGGACCGATACTTGCCAAGCGGCTTTGGTTTACTACCGGTAGACCGTCTGTCAATTTTCGTACCATTTGGACTTCGTTTGATACTCCAATGGTTAACCGAGGGACCGAAAAGGCCTCGTGTGTGTTGCAGCCCAACACCCCTCCAATTTGGCCCAAAACCCACCTAAACCCTCTCCATCATCTAGAGAGTTTGATCACGATCGCGTGGCCGAAAACCGCACCTCATTTGGACTCTCCTAGCTCCCTCTACCTCTATATATAGACCCCCTCCTCGAAATTCCCGGATCTCCTCTCACCCTAACCCTAAAAATCAGCTCCGCCGCCATCGGGCACGTCCGGCCGCAACCGAACGCGTTCGCCCGCTCCGCCGGACCTATCAGCAAGTGCCACGTGGGCGCCGAGCCCCACTTCACCGCCGAAGCCCGCCGGGCTCGTGGCCGGCCCGCTCGCACCACGCCCGGGCCAGAGGCGCCCCGCGCCGCGCCGCCTCATCCGCTACCTCGCGCCGCCGCCCGCGCCCGGAGTGCCTCGCCGCGCCGCCGTCGCCGTCCGGTCGCCGGCGCCGCCTCCTCCCCGACGTCTGGCGTCCTCCTCGCCGCCCCATCCCGCCGGCCGCCGCCACCGCCACCATCTCCGGCCTCTCCTCCTCCCCGCGACCCCGAGAACCTCTCCGGCGAGCTTCCCCAACTCCGGCCGGCAAATTCCGGTGAACTCACTCCGGCCATCCTCGGGAAATGCGCCAGATCCAGATCTGGATCTCGTCTCGGTTGACTTTTACCCCCGAAACCCTAGTTCATTTGCTCATGTTCATCGCATCGTAACTTTGCATCTGTAGCTCCGTTTTGGGCATATTGCATATCAAAATGTTCGCCTCAGAGAGTACATCATTTTATTCCATTACATCATTTTCATTTGAGTTCATCTTGATGCCCGAAATGCTGTTAGAAGAGTGCTACTTGAGATAACTGTCAGATCTGCTACTCCATTTAGTTATTTTTCATTTTTGCCATGATTATTGTGTGCATGATATGCCCATGAGCTCTACATTTGTTTTGTTAAGGGTTTTGCCATCTTTCCAGAGGTGCAACCCATGTATTTTTGTGATGTGTGTGATGACTAGCACAAGCTTGCAAAGTGAGGCACTTGGTAATGCTGATTTCAAGGACTTAGCATTTCCACTAAGTCCTTGAGCTGTTTATCTCATATGGCCATATGTTCATATTGTTTCCTAGTAATCCATGCCTCTTTTGAGGATGATCAGTAAGGATGTTTTGTTAATCTTGTAGTGCTCTATCCATCCATGTCTTTGTTTGCAATTATGAAGCACCCTAGCTTGAGTCAATCGAGTTCTACTTCTGCTACTTCGTGAATCTGGGCAGATTGTCTACTTGTTAGCGATTTTGCCGAGGATGTTGTAGTTGATCCGTGCATGCTATGTTATTGTTCTTGCCATGTCTAGCTTGCATTTTGTGTATTCTTAATGGATGTATGCTTAGCTTGTCATGACTTGCTCTGTTGTGAGTGCATCGAGCTCGTAAACATGCCTACTTGATATCTGTTTTCAGCATGCTCCAGTTTCCACTTAAGTTTGAGAACTGATTATGTTTTTGCCATGTTCACATACTTGCAAATGTATTTTCTGATCCCTTTTGGCTCAAGGTCACTAAGGGACTTTTGTTAAGCTCTTTGAGTAGCTCCATGCCATGCTTTACTTTGCCATGTTCGGGTCCTGTAGCATACAGTTTTGTTGCTCCGAAGTGTGCTACCTGATCTGAAATTCTAGACAAGTGTTAATTTCACTAAGTCTGAGATCTGTTTACCATATGCATTTTTGTCATGCTTGTTTGAACCTGTTAATGGATGAATTGGCCGTAGCTCAGTGCTAGACTTTTGTTAAGCATCATGAATGCATTCCTGCCATGTATTTTGTTGCCATGTTTGGGTGTTGTAGCTTGTTCATCTCATTGCATTTAGATGGCTACTTGCTGTAAATCGCAGAACGTGATCATATTTGAATTGCTTGCCATTTCCAAACCGTAACTCCGATTCCGGCGTTCTTTATATCGTTTTCAAGCGATTTCATCTCATCTTTCCAGTGGCACGCTTGGATTTCCAAGTTGAGCCCAGGTTCATGCATTCCTTGTCAAATCTTGCATATGCATCCCACATCGCATCCCGCATAGCATACCATCCTTGCATCATGTTGTTTGAGTTTTGCACGTGGTTGATTGTGTTCCGTTTGCTTGTTTGTCTTGTTTGGGTAGAGCCGGGAGACGAGTTCGCTAACGAGGACCCCGTTGAGTTTTCTTTCGAAGATCCTGTCAACTCTGACAACTTTGCAGGCAAGATGATCATACCCTCGAAATCACTACTATCTTTGCTTTGCTAGATGCTCGCTCTTTTGCTATGCCAATGCTACGATGCCTACCACTTGCTTTCAAGCCTCCCAAATTGCCATGTCAAACCTCTAACCCACCATGTCCTAGCAAACCGTTGATTGGCTATGTTACCGCTTTGCTCAGCCCCTCTTATAGCGTTGCTAGTTGCAAGTGAAGATTGGAGACCGTACCTTGTTGGAACATTATTTACTTGTTGGGATATCATTATATTGCCATGTTATCTTAATGCATCTATATACTTGGTAAAGGGTGGAAGGCTCGGTCTCTCGCCTAGTGTTTTGTTCCACTCTTGTCGCCCTAGTTTCCGTCATATCGGTGTTATGTTCCTGGATTTTGCGCTCCTTACGCGGTTGGGTTATAATGGAAACCCCTTGATAGTTCGTCTTGATTAAAGCTTTTCCAGCAATGCCCAACCTTGGTTTTACCATTTTCCACCTAGCCTCTTTTTCCCTTGGGTTTCCG
>NC_041390.1:353649947-353663514 GCF_002162155.2 Triticum dicoccoides | reverse complement strand
TGCTCCTCTGAGTGTTGGTTCGACCGAGTAGACTGCGGGGCCACCTCGGGGCAACTTGAGGGTTGGTTTTACTCGTAGGATGTCTCATCTGAGTGTGGGCTGAGAACGAGATATGTGCAGCTCCTATCGGGATTTGTCGGCACATTCGGGCGGTGTTGCTGGTCTTGTTTTAACCTGTCGAAGTGTATTAAAGAACCGAGGTACCGAGTCTGATCGGAACGTCTCGGGAGGAGGTCTATTCCTTCGTTGACCATGAGAGCTTGTCATGGGCTAAGTTGGGACTCCCCTGCAGGGATTTGAACTTTCGAAAGCCTTGCCCGCGGTTATGGGTAGATGGGAATTTGTTAATGTCCGGTTGTAGATAACTTGAACCTTAACTTAATTAAAACGAATCAACAGTGTGAGTTACCGTGATGGTCTCTTCTCGGCGGAGTCCGGGAAGTGAACACGTTGTTGGAGTAATGCTTGCGCAGGTTGTCCTCTAGTTTCTCGATCGCGCCTTGCCTCCTCTTCTCCTCTCTTTGGCGAACAGGATAGCCACCATATATGCTAGTCGCTTGCTGCAGCTCCACATTTTTTACCTTGCCTTACCTATAAGCTTAAATAGTCTTGATCGCGAGGGTGCGAGATTGCTAAGTCCCTGTGGCTCACAAATTACTATTACACCAGATGTAGGGCATGATGATTCCGCTCCAGGTGACGCGCTTGAGCTCAAGTGGGAGTTCGACGAGGACTCTCAATGATACTATGTTTCTTTCCCTGATGATCAGTAATGGTGCCCAGTTAGGGGTGATCGGGACCGTGTCGCGTGTTGGGTTATCTTTTATTTTGGCGCCGTAGTCGGGCCATGAGTATTTGGATGATGTAATGTTATTTATGTACTTGATTGACGTGGCGAGTGTAAGCCAACTATGTTATCTCCCCTTTTATCATATATATATTACATGGGATGTTGTGATGATTGCCTAACTTGCGACATATGCCTTCAATGCGATTATGTCTCTAAGTCGTGCCTCGACACGTGGGAGCTATAGTCGCATCGAGGGTGTTATAAAGACCTGGCACCTCGTTCCTCGTCCTCGCCACGCCAATATTGTGACCGGCAAATGGGTGTTTCGCCACAAGCTCAAGGCCGACGGCACCCTCGAGCGGTACAAGGCGAGATGGGTCGTCCGCGGCTTCTCTCAACGCCCCGACGTCAACAACGCCTTCTTACACGGCCGCCTCTCCAAGCAAGTGTACTGCCAGCAACCTGCTGGGTTTGTCGACGAGGCCCACCCTGATCATGTGTGCCTTCTCGACAAATCTCTCTACGGCCTCAAACAAGCTCCGCGTGCCTGGTTCGCCCAGTTCGCCGCTTACGCCCGCTCGATCGGCTTCGTCAACTCGCGTGCTGACCCGTCGCTGTTCATCCTCCACAACGACGTTGGCGCCGCCTATCTGCTACTGTACGTGGACGACATCGTCCTTGCTGCATCGTCGTCATCGGTGCTCCAACACCTCCAAGGACTCCTCTCCGCCGAGTTCTCGATGAAGGATCTCGGTCCCCTCCATTACTTCTTGGGGATCGCGGTCACCCGCACGATGGACGGCTTCTTCCTTTCTCAACACAAGTACGCCGACGAGCTGCTCGACCACGCCAACATGCGCGAGTGCAAGCCGGCTTCGACGCCCGTCGACACACGCTCCAAGCTATCGGTCACCGCGGGCTCCCCAGTCGCTGATGCCTCCAAGTATCGCAGCCTCGTCGGTGCTCTCCAGTACATGACGATGACGTGCCCCGACATCGCCTACGCTGTCCAGCAATGTTGCCTGGCCATGCACGACCCACTGGTGCCTCACATGACTCTCGCCAAGCGTATCTTGCATTATCTTCACGGCACCGCAAGCCATGGGCTCCATCTCCGTCGCGGTGCCTCACTCGCCATGACCGCGTACTCGGACGCGGACTGGGCGGGCTGCCCCGACACCCGTCGCTCCACCTCCGGCTACGTCGTGTTCTTGGGTGACTCGCTAGTGTCCTGGTCCTCCAAGCGGCAAGCCACGGTGTCCCGCTCCAGCGCCGAAGCAGAGTACCGAGCCGTCACCAACGCCGTCGCCGAGTGTTGCTGGCTACGTCAACTCCTCGTCGAGCTCGTCGTTCCGCTGCCCAAAGCCAGCATGGTCTTCTGCGACAACATTTCCTCCGTCTACATGGCCGCCAATCCGTCCATCATCGTCGGACGAAGCACATCGAGTTGGACATACACTTCTTCCGCGAAAAGGTTGCTCTTGGCGAACTCCGTGTTCTTTATGTCCCAACCACACAGCAGTTCGCCGACATGCTCACCAAGGGGCTCCCCACGCCGGCCTTCGAGGAGTTCAGGTCCAGCTTGTGCATCCGTCCGCCGGACGCTCAAACTGCGGCGGGGTGTTAGCCAGTCAAACTCCTCTCTCCCTCCTCCTCTCCTCTACATGCACGACTGCATGATCCCACGATCTCATGCACGTCGCCACCCACGGCGCTCCGCGCCCCTGTTGTAACCTGTACACTCGTATATAATGAGAGCTACGCCGTCGGCAGCACCTAAGGTGCGATTGCCCATTCATTCTCCCTCTCACATGCGGCCTTCATGTCGTCCTGGAGCGCGCGCGGCACGCCGTGACCTGTCCGGAAGCAGCCCAGGCGCTAGGCCGCGTCCCGCAGCCGCGCGGCCTCCTCCGGCGCCGCGTCGGCGAGCTGCAGGTCGATCACCGGGATCCCCGCCATCCTCTCCTTGCTGCTGTGCTGCCTGATGTCGCGGCAGTTTTATGCACGGGATGGCGGGGAGTGGGACCGCCTAGTGACTTCCAGCTGGGACTTGTCGGGAGCAAAACAAGGATGGGCAAGTGGGCAACTCTGAGATGAAACTTGGACACGCAATTTCGAGATGACCTGAAATCTTCACCGCCACGACTCTAGCTAGAGGAATCACATCATATCATGAATGTGCAATGTCTCTTTGTCTTCGCAACGTACAAAAACCAACTGACAACATAGCGGAGACACCACGGAACTTGCAAACAGACCAACACAAGATACATTGCACAGGCAAAAAAGGCTTAGGACACACAACTTCTTTCCATGAGAATGTGGAAGACGGCAACAGCCTATCCATCAAATCTACTCGGCTGATGTTCGCTGGAGAGAATGACAAATCATATGTTTTTTATGACAATTTATATTGTCGCGAGGATCACAGTTTTAGTTTGTAAGCACGGCAAATCTGTGACGATCCACACGAACAGATCGCACGAGGGAAAAGGGGGAGAGATTCAGAGAAGGAGGAAAGTAGCTTTACTGGGATGAGAGGAAGGTTCAGATACAGGTAGACGACAGAGAGAACTCAATACACACCACGCACTCTCGCGCCCACGCAGGGGCAGGTAAAGTAGCCTCTCGCCACTCTGTCCCGATGCTGACTTGGCCCGATGACTTGTTCCTCCTCCTATTGGCTGATCAGGTCCACCGTGGCACTAGTGGGTGCAGGTGTGACATTTCCCCCTCCATCAGAAGGAGCGTCACCTGGCGCTCCGGCCGGCTCTCTCCAGATGGCGGCGGCCGGGAAACGAAGCTTGAGCGTCTCGAAGTCCTCCCATGTCACGGCTGCTGGTGAAGCGGAGTTCCAGCGCACCTGAACTTGAATCAGAGCTGCGTCGCCGCGCTTCACCATGCGTCTGTCGATGATCTCCACGGGCGCCGTCTCCACCAGAGTCAGGTCCGGTGGCTTGGGCAGCTCAGCGAAGACCGGCGTGTAGTTGGGCGTGTACGGCTTCAGTTGGGAGACGTGGAAGACGTTGTGGATGCGACTGTCCAGTGGAAGCATCAATTTGTAGGCGAGGGTCCCGATCTTGGCCTCCACCTTGAATGGCCCGAAGAATTTGTAGGCCAGCTTGGCGCAGGGTCGATTGACGACGGAGGACTGCGCGTACGGCTGAAGCTTCAGCAGCACGTCCTCGCCCACCTGAAAGCTTCGTTCCGTGCGATGGCGATCCGCCTTCTTCTTGAAGCGTTGCTGAGCTCGCAGCAGTTGCTGACGAAGACGGGCGGTGTGCGCGCCCCAGTCCCACTGCTCGTTGTCGAGGACCAGCGCCGGCTTGTCGTCCCAGAGTGCTGTGGCCCCCAAATTGGGCTCGGTGCCATACAGAGCTTTGAACGGGGTGCAGTTAAGGGAGGCGTGGAAGGAGGAATTGTACCAGAATTCCGCGGCTGGAAGCCACCGGCGCCAGCGACTGGGGTCGTCGTGGATCGCACAGCGCAGGTACATCTCCATGCATTGGTTGACCCGCTCGCTTTGGCCGTCCGTCTGCGGGTGGTAAGCCATAGAGTACAACAGCTTGGTGCCGGTGGCCGCAAACAGCTCGCGCCAGAGCGTGCTGGTGAAGACGCGATCGCGGTCGGAGACGATCGAATTTGGCACGCCGTGGAGCTTGACGACATTGTCCCAGAATGCTCGTGCCACCTTGGTGGCGTTGAATGGGTGACGGAGGGGGATGAAGTGTGCAAATTTGGTAAGGCGATCGACGACCACCATGATGGAGTCGTATCCTTCCGAGGTCGGCAGCCCCTCGACAAAGTCCATCGTGAGCTCCTGCCAGGGTGCCGTGGGAACAGGCAAGGGAGCCAATTGTCCAGGCGGCCGGCAGTGCTCGTGCTTCGCCTGCTGGCACACCAGGCATTGCTTGACGAAGTCGTCGATGTCGCGCTTCTGCCCAGGCCAGAGGAAGAGCTTCTTGACACGCTGGTGCGTGGCGGTGATGCCGGAGTGTCCCCCCACCGCGCTGTCATGGAACGCACTGATGAGCTTTGTGCGGAGCGCCGTGTTGCTGCCGATCCAGAGCCTGTCACCGCGGCGAATCAATCCTTTGTGCAGCTCGAACCCCTCCTCGTCTGGGCTGTGGATGGCGAGGCGGGAGAGCATCTCTTGCGCTGTGGCATCCGTCGCGTAAGAATTGGCGACCTCTTGCACCCAAACTGGCTGGCAGAGGGAGAGCGCAGCCACGCTCAGTGCAGCGCCCACCCGCGACAGAGCGTCTGCTGCCCCGTTGTCTGCTCCTCTTCGGTACTGAAATGTGAACTGCAACCCCACTAGTTTGGACATAGCCTTGCGTTGCAGATCTGTCTCCAGTTGTTGGTCCCCCAAATTGGACAGGCTTTTGTGATATGTAAGGATGGTGAATGGCCCGCGCTGAAGATAAGCACGCCACTTCTCCACGGCCATCATCACTGCAAGAAACTCTTTCTCATATGCAGACAGTTTTTGATTCCGAACACCCAGTGCCTTGCTGAAATATGCCACCGGGTGACCCTCCTGGACGAGCACCGCGCCGATGCCAGTGTCACATGCGTCTGTCTCGACTACGAACGGTTTGTCAAAGTCCGGCAGAGCGAGAACAGGTGTGCTTGCCATGGCGCGCTTGAGCAGATCAAATGCCGTTTGTGCTTGGTCAGACCAGGTGAAGCCCTTCTTCGTCAGTAAGTTGGTGAGCGGCTTGGCAATGATGCCATAGCGTGCTACAAACTTTCTGTAGTAGCCAGTTAAACCGAGGAATCCGCGGAGTTCAGTGGCTGTCGTGGGCACCGGCCACTGCAGCATCGCCTGGGTCTTGTCGGCGTCCGTGGCCACTCCTTCCTTGGAGATGATGTGCCCCAGGTACTCAATGCTATCCTGCGCAAAGGAACACTTCGAGGCCTTGACGAACAATTCATGCTGACGAAGGAGCTCAAACACTTGCCTCAGATGCTCGACGTGCTCTTCCAGGGTGCCACTGAAGACCAGAATGTCGTCGAGGAAGACGATGACGAACTTGCGCGCGTGCTTGCCGAAGATTGCATTCATCAGGCACTGGAAGGTTGCCGGTGCGTTCGTCAGGCCGAACGGCATTACTCGAAACTGAAAGTGGCCATGGTGCGTTTTAAACGCGGTCTTGTGCTCGTCTTCTTCTCGCATACGGATTTGGTGATAGCCGGCGCGGAGGTCGAGTTTGGAGAAGTAAGCCGCGCCGGCCAGTTCGTCGAGCAGTTCGTCGACGATCGGCAAGGGAAACCGGTTCTTGATGGTGATGTCTTGAGCCGCCTGTAATCGATGCAGAAACGCCAAGTCCCGTCCTTCTTCTTGACGAGGAGAACTGGTGCCGCGAAGGGACTCACGCTGTGGGTGATGACGCCGGACTGCAGCATTTCGTCGACTTGGCGCTCGATCTCATCCTTTTGCAACGGCGAGTACCGGTACGGCCGCCCGTTCGCCGGTGGTGCGCCTTCCACCAGGGTGACGGCATGATCATACTGCCGGTGTGGTGGCAGTTTCTTGGGGTCGCCAAACACGTCGGCAAAGTCCTCGAGGACCGCTTGCACTGCTGGTGGAGGTGGTTTGTCCTTATCCGTGCTCGGCGCCCGCCAGTCCACGACTGCCATGTACCAGATATCGTTCCCGGCGTGCCACTTGGCGAACTAATCCGGCTCGATGTAGGCGATGTTGGTAGTTGTGCCCTTGGGTTGAACACCTTGCAGTGTGACGGTCTTGCCCTGGTGCGCGAAGGAGATGGTCTTGTCCAGCCAGTGACAGTTCATGGGGCTGTTTTGTTCGAGCCAGTCCATGCCCAGCACGCCGTCGTATGCCCCGAGCGCAAGCTGGCGCATGTCCGTACTGAATGTGTGTCCTTGGCACCACCACTGGACAGCCGGGATCATGCTGTCGCAAACCAGGCGCTCCCCATTGGCGACACGCACTTCCACGGGCGGCAGAGGTATGCCAGTGGCCTTGATCCGTTCCGCGAACGCCTGGGATATGAAGCTGTGTGTGCTGCCCGAGTCCACGAGCAGCAGCATCACCTGATTTCCCACCATGGCGCGAAGGCGGATAGTGCGCGGTGAGTCCCCGCCAGAGACCGCATGAGTGGAGATGAGGCAACACTCTAGTGCAGGTTGCGCCGGCTCCGGTGCGTCCAACAGGTCGAGTGCGTGCATGGCATCGTCAGTGAGCACCTCGCCGTAGTCGCCCACTTGGATGGTGAGCAATTGCGTCTGTTGCTTGCAACGATGCTCGCGGGAGTATCTGTCGCCGCACTTGAAACAGAGCCCGTTGGCACGCCGGAAGTCGCGGAGTTGACGCTCGCGAGCGAACTCGTCGCTGGCCGGTCGAGCCACCGCTGCCGCTGCGGGTGATCGCGGGGGAATCGCGGCGGGCAGAGGCGGGGGCCGCCCGGCTGGGATCGGTCGAGGGCGTGGGCGGCGCACGTCGTTTTCTTCCTCCTGAATGCGAGCCAGCACCGAAGCGCGCGTGATGCTGGTCGGAGCCTGAAGGCGTACCGCTGCGCGAAGATCGTCCCGTAATCCGAGGAGGAACTGGGTGACGAAGAAGCGCGGGCTCAGCGAGGCATCGAGGGCGAGTAGATGGTACATGTGAGCTTCAAAGGCCGATCGATACTCCGCCACCGTGCCGGTTTGCCGCAGATGCAGCAGCTGATTCATCTCCAGTTCGAACTCCTCCGCCCCAAATTCTTCGCGGATCGCCGCGCAGAAAGCGTCCCAGCCCAGAGCACGATGAGCCTGACGGTACGCCTGAAGCCAGTGGGCTGCCTGTCCTCCGATGTACAGCGTCGCCGTGGTCACCCAGTTGTGTGGCGGCACGCGGTACAGCTCGAAGTAGGCGACGCAGCGATCGATCCATAGGTACGGCGCGGAGCCGTCGAACTTTGGAAAATCATGCTTGGGAGGCTTGGTGAAGTACTCCTCTGGCCGTGGCATCTCCATGTCGTGGTGGCCCGGAGGGAAGTCCCCGTGGTGTGGGCCGTCCCCACGCCCCCCTTCATGTCGGAGTTGAAGCAGAGGAGGGCCGTTGTTGACGAGGCGGGGTTGCGGCGCGTGTGGATCCGCCGGTGCCGCCGAGGAGCCGGTGAGAGGGCCGCCCCGGGGTGTACTTGGTGGTCGGCCGTGCGGCGCGGTCGCTGGTGGTGGTGGTACGGTGTCGCGCTGCTGACGAACCTCGTCGACGTCTGCCTGCGTCAGATCCACCTGCCGGCGCAGGTGCGCGAGATCGACGGTGACCTGCTTGTTGAAGGCGAGTTGCGCCTCCGTTTGCTTATCGCCTGCGATTTTGCTCTCGTCGAAGCGGGTGAGCAGGGACGAGAGCATGGACTTGATTTCCTCCGATGATTCGGCCATGGCGAGAAGGATATGCTTGGTTTGCGCGGAGGGTTTGGAAGGGGGCGCCGTCCGGCTCGATCGATCTAACCCTGCTTGGGATTTTGTGTCAATTTGCCGGAGCAAATCAACACCCAGAGCAGTGGATGTTACAGATCGATCTCGCGGCGGAGTGGCTCTGATACCAGTTGTGACGATCCACACGAACAGATCGCACGAGGGAAAAGGGGGAGAGATTCAGAGAAGGAGGAAAGTAGCTCTACTGGGATGAGAGGAAGGTTCAGATATAGGTAGACGACAGAGAGAACTCAATACACACCACGCACTCTCGCGCCCACGCAGGGGCAGGTAAAGTAGCCTCTCGCCACTCTGTCCCGATGCTGACTTGGCCCGATGACTTGTTCCTCCTCCTATTGGCTGATCAGGTCCACCGTGGCACTAGTGGGTGCAGGTGTGACAAAATCCTGGCAAAAAATGAATTGGGGCAGATTTGTCATACTTGCCAACTAAACTTGTCATCCTCTGCCAACATAAACTGCCACGCAAATCGTTTGCAATTGTCATCCTTCCCAGCTGACGTTCGCTGGTTAAGAGGTCCTAACAAAAATGCATAGAAAACAAACAAATAAACCCGTATATTTGTTCATTCATTGCCAACCAAACGGATTTCCATGGCATCATTTCTCCACCTATATGAAGACTCGTCACAGCTTCGTTACACTTTCCAGTATGTGCTCACAGCGTGCCATATTCACAATCAAGTAAGTGTCATGTTGATCCTTGGCCAATCAACATCCCTGCTCACCTGGTCAGTGTCCAACACTAGTCAGATCGAAAAGTCTCTGCTCTTGTCCACTGTCATGTGTAGCTATGCCATCTTGCACTTCCTAGTAAACATTTTAGTAGCTGAACAGCAAGCGATTCCGACAAGCACCAAAGCAACGACAAAAACTGCAGGTAGCATATGGAATCCATCAAGACATACAACTAGACAAGTGCTGCAATGTGATGAAAGCAAGAATTCGTGGTTTGAAATGTTGAGATCGATGTTAGTAGCATACCGGCAATGGTGCCAAAGAACAGCATCGCAAGGCGGTACCGTACCAGCCATGGAAGCTCTGTTTCGAGACTACAATGTGCTTCAAAAGAATGCCCTTCTTTTTTGTTTGCATGTGCATTTGATGGCTTCAGCTCAGATATAGGGAACTCCACACCATCAACAGAATTGCCCTGTAAATCTCTTAGTTCAATTTTAACCCGTGGAGTTACTGCATTCCAATCTATTTCGATTGCTCCAAAATTTGGCTGACCTGATACATACAACAACAAAAGGACCAACCGGTGAAGGACTACAAGAACAACTCAAACCACAGCAGAAAATAAATCAAATACGGGCTGAAAATTCGTAATGCTATGTTCACAATTTCATGGTAATAGCATTAAACTGCAGCCTTTAGAAGAAAAAAACTTGTGAAGCTACAAGTACTAATATGCAGAAGGGGGAACAGATTACAACTACACCAGCAACCGAAAAGAACCTTCATATTGTAATATGATAGAAGCAAGGCAATTCGGTAAGCCAAAACTTCAAACACGTTCTACGGCAATTGTTACTTAGGGGGGTATATGCTGTCATGACATTCTAAGGAAATGAAAGCTTACCATATGAGCATGATTTGTGACGGCAGTTAGGGCTGAAGACTCGCATGGGGGTTGGTGTCAGCCAAGCCAGAAGTCTCATAACAGATTGAAATATTGCTGGTACAGAATTCTCGACAGACTGAGTAAGACCACTCGAGGTAATATCATACGATGGATATTGAACACCGCAGTCAAAACGAGCGATTTCTCCAAAATGAACATCAGCACTAATAAATAAGACCCCATTTCTCTGCATATAGTCAGCAGTCAGCACATGTTCCATGAAAACAATAAACAGGTAAGGCAAATATTCATTTTAGATGACATCTGTGGAATCTTGTTAAATATCCAACACTCCTAGAATGAGTAAATCTAAAGCTTTACAACATGTTACAAGGACACCTGTTATCAAACTGGGAAACATTTTTTTCTAATATGAGAATACTTTACATGGGTCATAAACAAAGTAAAACTCAAAAATATGGCAGCTACTTCATAATGAATATGCCGAAGGACTGCCTTTTATAGTAAAGTAATAGTAAGCAACCTTACTGCTATCGATCAGTCTAAACAGCCGTTCTCTTTCCCTCGGAAAGCATGCCCAAGACTCCACATAGAACAAAGGTCGAGTGGTGGCAGAAAGATTGGACACCACCTGCATTAACACATTGGAAAATGTTCTGTTACTCTATGCTACTCCAATGAAAAACCAAATACAGATAATAATAAAATAATAATGGAAGTGCCAAAAGAAAGGCAAAAAATCTTCTTCTGCAGTCATTCAGCAGCTGTTAAACACATGGAAGATCGTATTATTCAAATTCTCTCACTAAAATCAATCATAGATGCCACTCATGTTGCTGAATCTTTTTATCTATGTATGAAATTATAAGAGAATCTTTGGTTCAATACTATCATCTGCCACAAAATTGTGATGATGAACTGAAGGTGTATATCCAAACTTTGCAAATTCCTTATACCACACTAAGTTCCTGCATGCTCCAATGCTTTTATGAAAAGTTTAAGTTTACAACATGACCAGTCATGATCCTAGGCCAGATCCATACTGTTGAGTATAATGTTTATTTAGGGAACATAGGATAGCGTAAGATTTATTCTACCTTGCCTTGTACTCCAAGATGATCATGTACTCATGTATACAGGGGCGGGCCCAGGATTTTAAGAGTGTGTATTCAAAATCTTAAGAGCTTACAGTTTTTTGACAACTTGTTTTTGGCATGTATAAATGATGATAGCATCATTTTATACAAATTGTATAATATATAAAAGATAAAACATGGAAATTGGAATAGCATCATAGATTCCTCTTATTGATCTAGGATCAAAACTTGGAATTGTTGAATGTATGAAAGTACTAATTACTAAACATATGAAGTGGTAACATCTAACAACAATGGAGAGTACAATCGGTACTAGTACTAGTGCCGGTACATCAAAATAAATTCACATCCAGTACTACTAATGCCAACTTCTTCAAAACATCCAAAACAAAAAAATATTTGCCCAACAAACGACTCTGTAGCACCTCCATAAAAATGAATCTGGGCAACCATCCAAGAATAACCTTTTTTTAGGGGATCTAAGAATTAATCTAAAAGGCCATAATGCACATCTGAGAAAAAGAATAGAAAACGTATCTGAAAAGATTGATGTGTCAACTGACAAACGAGATTGATGCCTCGACTCAATCTCACACCCTGGATGCATGTGCGTCGCGGTCGCGTGTCAGCCCGCCACTACGCGCCGATGCTCCTGCCGCCGTGCGGCTGTGGACCATGGTGCTTTTTCTAGCGATGAGAACTGGGAGTGTGGGCGGAGCGGTTCATCCGATCGATGATCGATCAGGGCTGCGTCTGATTGCGCCCACGACCACTATGTAATTTTGAATTGGGCTGGGACTGACCTACTAGATGAAAAGAGATTTGGGCCACTAGGCCATGTTGGAGCGTGAAAGGGAGAGAAGCACGAGGTGGGCTGGCTAATCCTTCGGCTGGAAGCGATACAATCTGCTATTCTGTCTATATCTCGTTTTTATTTCATACAGTACATGGTACACACTATATATACATAATATTTTGGCCAAAATAATGGGTATTGAAGTGAATACCCATGAATTCACCCGCAAAAAAAAAAAGAATACCCATGAATTGTACTGGGCCCGCCCCTGCATGTATATATGCCCACGAGGCTCAAGCAATATATCAACAATTTCACCAATCACTCTCTATCCCTTCTAACATGGTATCAGCCTAACCTCGATCCACAGCGCTAGCCGTCGCCGCTTCCACACCGCGCCGCCCCCGGGGCGGTCGATCTCCATGATCGCCACCGGGGGCCAAGCCGCCCATACCTAGGGTTCGTCCGCCGATCGCGTTGATCGGCTGCCCTAGAGAGTCTTTTTCCCGATCAATTGATCCGGGTTTTTTCTCTCGCCGGTCGTTTGATCGGTGTTCTTTTTTGGTTTTCCGATCTATAGATCGGTTTGCGTCGCCCACCGCCGCCCGTCGACCCTCACGCGCCTCACTTCGACATCGACAACACCAACCTCTCCAGCTGTGCGATCTGGCACGCACACGACACCCTGGAGGACGTACCGTCACCCGTGTATCCATCTACACATCGTGCTTGCCGGGTCATCGCCGTGGTCCGTTCAGATCGCCTTGGTCTGTATCCATCTGGTTTGGTTGCTGCACCGCGCCTAAGCAGCTATGCGTCCGTGCGCTGGTGTGGTGGCCGCTCGTGCGGTTTGGCTCTGGCCGGGTGCCGGTGGCCTCGATCCCCGCGGCTACTCACGCGCCCCGCGCGGACATGGGTTGTTGCTCTCGCGCCTATGTTGGCGGCCGCCCGCGCAGGGTAAGCAGGCCAAGTTGATTCACATCACATGGCCTGGATAACACGTGTGTGTGTGTGTGTGTGCATGCATGCCTTGGCTGATGGTACATCATGCGTCTCACGCTGGTGTTTCTGCATGTGTCCAGCC
The DNA here is from genome assembly GCF_002162155.2 of Triticum dicoccoides. NCBI lineage: Eukaryota > Viridiplantae > Streptophyta > Magnoliopsida > Poales > Poaceae > Triticum > Triticum dicoccoides. The sequence continues at coordinate 353,650,711 of NC_041390.1, read as the reverse complement.
CGTTGCATGACATGCCACGTCTGGCCGGGTGCCTCGTCCTTTGCAGGATCTTGTGTGAATATCTTCGTCGCGTATGCGCGCCTCTCCACCGATTGAGCACCGGATTGCCGCTGCGTCGTCTCATCGGACAGTAGCGTCCTCATCTTGTGGTTCTTCTCGCGGCTGCACCGACCCGCGTGCTGCCGCTGCGTCGCCCTTTGGGCCGTAGTGTCGCGGGCCGCGGTCCACCACCGCCTCGAGGCCGTCCGCTTCAGGTCGTCTCCGTGGCTGCATCGACCATCGCGCTGCCGCTGCGTCGCCTCATCATGACGTAGTGCCGTGGCATGCGGTCTACTCCGCCATCCCCGTGCGTCGACTTCTACGTGGTATGTGTCGCGCTGCCTCCCTAGGCGCGGGAACACCACCGTTCGTACCGGTCTTCGTCATGCTTTCAAGCTCTTCCTCGCCTACTTCAAGCACCGTCGCCGCACTCCTAACCTAGCCGCCGCCGCCGCTGCTCTTCTTTCCGGTCCACGACAACTACCTCGACACCGGTCACCCCGACTCGACATCGACCACGGCGTCCCTCGCACGGCTACCTCAACCATGGCTGGACCACTCTACGCTCTCGGCTACATCGACATCGGCACAAAGGGCTACCACCTTGCTTGAGCAACCTCGTCGGTTTCCACTCCAGCCACAACCGTTACGACTGTGGGGGGATGTTTGTCGGCTTACCTTCGGATTCTTCTCCAGTCTTACCGTCTGCGTCGCCACCGTTGTGA
>NC_041390.1:353649114-353649736 GCF_002162155.2 Triticum dicoccoides | reverse complement strand
ATAATGTTTATTTAGGGAACATAAGATAGTGTAAGATTTATTCTACCTTGCTACTCCAAGATGATCATGTACTCATATATATATGCCCACGAGGCTCAAGCAATATATCAACGATTTCACCAATCCCTCTCTATCCCTTCTAACACATACTTTGCAGTATCCTATATCCATTTCCACCAGAGTTTACCCTGTGCCTATTTTAGGACTAGTGAGAGAATATATTTACCTGAATTGAAGATCCAATGATGGTCATCTCTGACTGAGGACCACGTAGCTCCCTCTCCAGCCACTGCCACTGAGGATCTCCAAGTATAGTTCCATCACTTAAGAGTGGGTCTCTGTGATATCTGGTGTCCAACATTATTACCTGTAATAATGTATAAATATCTGTAGTGCACGTAAAATTAATAGTGAAGGGGAATCTTCAATGAAATTTGCAAACACACTGGTTCACTTTTGTGATTTTGACTGATAAATAACCCTTTTAGAGCATGTAGAAGTTGTCAACTGTTACGAAAGCAACTTAATATTATTAGGAGGCCAAAGGCAACATATATACAAGTACATGAGGATGCCAAAAGGCTAGAATGCAAAAGACCAAAAGTCATCACTAATATAACTC
>NC_041390.1:353542936-353648915 GCF_002162155.2 Triticum dicoccoides | reverse complement strand
CTCATGGTGGATCCACAACACTGAGTTTGGAGAGGTGAAATCTATGGTGTGCTCTAGTCTGTGCCTTCGTGAAGAAGTCCGCTAGCTGTAACTCGGAAGGTACATACTGAAGAGCAATAACATGATCCTGCACAACAGCGCGCACGTAGGAAGCATCAACACCAATATGCTTGGTAAGCTCATGCTTCATGGGGTCCCGTGCAATGTTGATAGCACCTGTACTGTCGGACAAGAGAGTGGTAGGTGTAGTAACAGAAACACCAAAATCCTCCAGTAGCCATCGTAACCAAGTCACCTCTGCCGTCAGAAGAGCCATAGCTCTCAACTCGGCCTCAGCACTCGAACGGGAAACTACCAAGAAAAACATAGTAAGCAGAAAGTGAACGGCGATCCGAAGGATCACTAGCCCACGTAGCATCTGAATAGGCTTGGAGCTGTAATGAGCTAGAACGGGGGGAAAGGAGACGATGAGAGATCGTGCCACGAAGATATCGTAGAACACGAAGAAGGTGACTATAGTGAACTGAAGTGGGAGCGAAACAAACTGGCTCAAAATATGGACAGGATGTGAGATATCCGGACGAGTGACAGCAAGATAGACAAGACTCCCAACAAGATGACGGTAACGCGTCGGATCAGACAAGAGCTCGCCATCAGAAGCGCGAAGGTTAACATTGAGCTCCATAGGAGTCTCAGCAGTGCGCTCATCACTAAGAGCCGCACGAGCAAGAAGATCCTGAATATACTTTTCTTGGGAAATAGAAAAGCCATCAGAGGTGGAGGAAACCTCAATCCCAAGAAAGTAACATAGAGGACCAAGTTCAGACATAAGAAACTGCTCACTAAGACGGGCCTTAACAAAGGCAATGTACTCAGAATCATCGCCGGTGATGATCATGTCATCAACATATAGAAGAAGAGTGCGACCACGAGCAGAAAGGTGGACAAACAGCGCTGGGCGAAAAACCAGCTGCAGTGACCATAGAGGCAAAACGCTCAAACCAAGCACGGGGGGCTTGCTTAAGGCCATATAGAGAGCGACGAAGACGGCAAACCATGCCATCAGGAACTGAATACCCAGGTGGTGGCTGCATATAAACTTCCTCACGCAACTCACCATTAAGAAAAGCATTCTTAACATCAAGCTGAGACACAGACTAGTGGTGAACAGAGGCCACGGCAAGAAGTGTGCGGACAATAGTCATATGGGCCACAGGAGCAAAAGTCTCATCGTAATCACGACCATGCTCCTGCTGAAAGCCACGAGCCACAAGACGAGCTTTATAACGCTCAAGAGAACCATCAGAGCGAGTCTTAATCTTATAGACCCACTTACAAGTGATGGGACGAACACGGGAAGGAAGAGAAACCAGGTCCCACGTGCCATTGCGCTCAAGGGCAGCAATCTCCTCTGCCATCGCAAACTGCCATTCAGGATGAACAATAGCATCTCGATAAGAAGTCGGCTCAAGAACGGTGGAAAGACCATAGTGAGAAGGAGAATTACCGGTCAGGGGGCGGACAAGGCCGAGAACGAAGACCATAAGTCGGGTGAGAGGAGGAAGACGACACATCAGAAGTAGAAGGCACATCTGTAGACTTATCCACAACATGTGAACGGCGAGTATAATGGAAAGGAAATGAGGGAAGAGGTCGAATCACTGAAGGTGGAGACGGGGAATGTATCGGTGATGAAGGTGGAGAAGGGGAATGTATCGGCGAATGAAGGTGGAGAAGGGGAAGGTATCGGTGATGAAGGTGGAGAAGGGGAAGGTACCGACGATGAAGGTGGAGAGTCATGCGATGAGGGAGGAGAAGAAAACGTAGGAGAGGACGGGGTCGGATCTGCAACAGCAAGATGAGGAGTAGGAATACTGGGCACAAAGGGTGGTGTATCTGGACATGTAAGAAAAGAGATGTCCTCCGTAGAAAAAAGCCGAGCAGGATGGACGTGGGTAGAAGGGACGAGATTCATCAAAGGTCACATCCCGGGAAATACGCATCCGGCGACCGACAGGATCCCAACACTGATAGCCCTTATGCTCATCACTGTATCCAAGAAAAACACACTCAACAGACTAAGCGGTCAATTTGGTGCGTTCACGAGGGGCAAGCAAAACATAGCAAACGCAACCAAACGAATGGAGCGCCAAATAATCGGGAGAACGACCAAAAAGATGCTCGAGAGGAATACCACCTTGTAGAGCAGCAAAAGGTTGAATGTTGATGAGATAGGTGGAAGTGGTAACAGCCTCAGCCCAAAAGTGAGGCGGAAGAGAGGTAGCAATCATCATTGCACGCGCCGTCTCAAGAAGGTGACGATGCTTGTGCTCAGCCACACCATTCTGAGCATGAGCACCAGGGCAAGAGAACTGAGTAAGAGTACCCTGCTCAGCAAGAAATCCTCGCAGTGCATGGGAGATATACTCACCAGCTGAATCTGCGCGAAAAACACGAATAGGAGTGGAAAACTGGGTATGAACCATGGCGGCAAAAAGGTTGTATATAGGTAAGACCTCACTACGAGAAGACATGAAATAGATCCAAGTGTACCGAGAAAAATCATCTATAAAGATAATATAGTAGCGATGACCCCCTTTCGAAGCGAAGGGAGCCAGACCCCAAACATCAGAGTGAATGAGATCAAAAGGACGCTCGGACACCGACTCACTGTGAGGGTAGGGTAACTGAATCTGCTTACCAAGCCAACAACCCAGACAATCCAACAAAGCGTTACGAGAGACAGACCCCAGAACACCGCGATGAACCAAAGATGAGAGACGAGAACCACATAAATGGCCAAGACGATGATGCCACTGCTGAAAAGAGCTGGTAGATGCAGCTATAGGGGGTGTGAGACTGGCGGCGGTGGCAGCGGAGGGAAGACGAAGCCAGTCAAGCTCCCAGAGACCATCAGAGCGTCAAGGGCCAGCACCAAGCAGAGCGCCCGTGCGACGATCCTGAATAGAACATGAATCGAAGTCGAGAATAACCCTACAACTAGAGTCAACAATTTGACCACCAGATATGAGTTGCATGGTAAGTCAAGGAACATGAGCGACAGAGGGAACATGAAATGAAGAAGTGCTAAGAGTGCCTCGACTAGCTACAGGGAGGGGAGTGCCATCAGCTGTAAGAACACGAACATGAGACTCCACAGGTTGAATAGAGGTCAAAGTGGAAGAATCATAAGTCATATGAAAAGACGCTCCAGTATCAAGAATCCATGGGGATGTACCTGAATGAGTGGAAGGTGGTTTCTCAGTGCCAGAAGAGTTAGCCATAGAACCTGTAGAAACCGTCGGTGAAGAATCCCAAGCATCAAGCATGCATTTCAGCTGTGCAATCTCATGCACAGACAGGGACACGGCCGAAGAGGTCGAGGTAGAAACACCTGCCGATGATGAGCAGTCGCCTCCACCTGTGGAAGCTGCATGCAGAGTCGACCGGGAGTAGCGAGTCAACGTAGAGCCGCATGAGAAAGCCACTAAGGGTGTCGACGTAGAGCGGTCACCGCCAAACACGGAAGCCGCGAGAGGAGTCGACGTAGAGCGACAATCACCGGGTGCGGAAGTCGTGGGAAGAGTCGACGTAGAGCGGCCACTGCCGTGCACGGAAGCTGCAAGAGGAGTCGACGTATAGCGACCAGCACAGCCTGTTGAACTCTGAAGGGGACAACATCGCAGACGGACATGCACCAAGCACCGAGCAATGGCGCATGTGTGAGACTGGATCAATATAGGGAACGCCTTCGAAAGTGTGTGGATGGCGACGAAGACGCAGGCCCGACCGAAACATCATGCCAGTTTCTTTTTCTTCCATTTTTTTGACAATAGCGAAAAGATCAGGCAACAGCCAAAGAATCAGGCCTCAGGCCAACAGCCGAGTCCCAAAGGCAGCACCCCAGGCCAAAAACGAAACAGACCAACTGCGGCGACTCGATTCAATCCAGCAGACGAACAGCCGAGGCGGAGCAGTTGACCTCCGATAGCTGCTGCCTCTGCTTGATCTGGAGAGCTCTCGATCTGGAGCGGATGGATGCCTAGACACGAAACAGCAGTAGCTATGAACGGATGCACGACCACTCGAGCGCCCGCGGACAGTAGCGGAAGGCAGCAGCGGCGCGGACGAGGCCGATGGCCGACGGCGCCGCGAAAGGCAGCAGCGGCGCGGACGAGGCCGGCGACCAACGGCGCCGCGGAAGGCAGCAGGGGCGCGGACGAGGCCGGCGGCCGGCAGCCGCGGAGGAAGACAGACGGCCGGCGACGACCTTGGAGGAATACAAGCGGCCAGCGGCTCAATCGATCGGGACACACTCCGATAGGATCCAACACAGCGATGGATCAGCTAATTGGACGTCAAGCACGTGTAGCAAAAGCAAAATCACGGCCGGCAAGAAAGAGAGCAACGGCGGCCGTGCAAGAGATTGGATCGGGAGTAGCACGAGTTGCGACGTGCGAAAAAAATACCTAGAGCTCTAATACCATGTTACGAAAGCAACTTAATATTATTATTAGGAGGCCAAAGGCAACATATATACAAGTACATGAGGATGCCAAAAGGCTAGAATGCAAAGACCAAAAGTCATCACTAATATAACTCTAACATCAACAACTCAAAACTTATGACGGTGCTCATTATATCTGCCAGGGTGCTATTTTATACTGGTTATAAACAATGAGTGTATTGTGTTTAACCATGCTGGACTTGACAAATATGGAGTAGCATACAAACTATATATGCAAAAGCAACATCAACTGAAAAGACAAGCACAAATCAGCATTCACAAGGTACCAGGTTGTTACAAACCTAACTTGTGATGGGGGTTTCCATGTAAGGAATATAAATAATGAAGCAAAAGATGCTGAAGGGATAACTAGAAGAGCTCAAATATTTATATTCTAGAAACCTATGAAATGGTACTTGGTTGCAAGTTATATAAGGATAAAGGGGGAACATGGTGCACACTGGAACAATCGCAAACATGTTTATGTATGCCTGTGGAGACATCCTATTTGAACAAGAGTTTGGCAAATATAATACTTCAAGTTTTACAGCAAAAGTTGCACATGGTATTATAGACTCTACCTTTACACGTTTTCCTTCGGGGCCAAACATGTATGAGGCATAAACACCTGCTTGTTTCCTCCTAAATAAACAAGAGAGAAAGTACTGTGAGGTTTCTGATGGCCTGCAACTTTAGGTGTGAAGATCCTGAAATATTCATAGAAGATTCGAATATTCTGCGGAAAAACAGATTTGCAAGAAACATCATAAAGCAAAAACAAAGGAATTCTGGAGCACCATCATTTACAAGGCAGTGACCGACAAAAGAAGATCAAGAACTCATAATTAATTCCAGCGGTCATGCGTATATACCGTGGACTGTCTTCGTCTTCATCCAGGAAATCTAATAGAAGCCTTTGGGATAACACTTTCCCACTATATTCCTTTCCTGCATCATTCACTCCATAATCATGGTCATCCCATGTTCCAATGACCTGCACATTATAGTGAACAATAGTGATGCCAAGTTCTTAATTAACTAGTCAAAGTGGAAATTTTGAAATAAGAAACGGTAACAAAGTTGCAGGAATCTTCATGTAAAACTGTCCCGATTCGCAAACATAGCACTGAGCAATAAAATGAACAAATAAAATTTTGTGGCAGCCTACTCCTCACTGCTCAGTTGTAGTAGATTAATATTCTAGATAGCATGAAATTGACTCCCTCACTGCTGTGGAATAATCAGTGTCATCAACATACTGCATTGCATGATATTGAATTTTGTAATGAAGACAAACACAACCCCAAAACCACAAGAAACCTCCCCCACCCAGCTCCAACAAACCATGTTTTGGACTTGCAGACACAGAGACCAGACAAAACAATGGACTATTTAACCCTGTACTAATAAAGAAGCAAAATCTCACAAGACAGTGAAGTCACTAGCAACAACAGTTGGTGCCATCAGGAAACGGAACTGGTCCTGGTCGACCCTAAAGAAACAAAATCTAACGACCGACTACCGAATACACAGGCAATGGCAATTGACCACAGCTAGCAATTTCAAGAGAGCAAACGACGGGGAGCTCACCCTAGCCCTCTCCCTCAGCTTGGCGTACCCCGGGTTAGCCTTGGCCAGCTCGTACTTCCGGCGCAGCTCCTCCTCGGTCGCCGGGTAGAAGCGCGGCACGTTCCTCCAGGGCCCCACCGTGCGCTCCCTCCCGAACACCCGGAACGGGCGCTTGTTGTCCCCGTAGACGTTGTCCCCGAGCCAGATGAAGACCTGCGGGTCGAACCCCACGATGGCCTCCCACACGGGCTGCAAGGAAACAACAGCAAACAGACCCCCGTCACCTCCATCCACTCAAGCAAGGGCAAGAAAGTTGAGGCCAGGCGGTGCAGCGGGCGTTCCGTCGAGCACCTGGGGCGCGCTCTGGTTGGCGCAGGAGCCAAATGCGATCCTGGACACCACGGCGGTGGTGTTGGGGGCGGCGCGGAGGGAGGGGAAGAAGAGGATGAGAAGGAAGAGATGGACGAGCCGGGAGCCGGCCATTGGTGCGAGCGAGCTTGAGAGCAGAGAGGAGAAATGGTGGGGGGTTCCGCGGAGAAGTGGGGATATTCCAGTTCCCACGTTTTCCTTTTTTTCCCGAATTGCATCGATGGATCCTGGTGATACGTGTGATGTGGTACAAAGCAGGTGGGTGGCGGACGAGGGAAGCAACAGCTTGATGACCCTATTTTCTTTTCTTTTTTCTAATATATACTTCCTTCGTTTCTAAATATAACTCTTTCTGAAGATTTTAATATGGACTACACATAAAACAAAATAAATGAATCTGTACTCTAAAATATGGCATCTTTATTGAAATCTCTAAAAAACTTACATTTAAAAATGGAGAAAGTACCTGTGATGATACCCCGTGCATTGTTGCGGGAACCTTACGACAAAAATATCTAAAACTAACACAAGTAAATAAACTAAAGTAGTAGAAAATACAGATAATATGAAATAGAAAAAAATTGAACTGCATTCAAAAGAATGTCGTTTCTATGACAAAAGAAATAAAGGGTGCGTTACGTATTTATGTTGCAATCGCCGAACACATATACAATCAACACAAAAAATAATGTAAAAGTAACTTATGACTTACATATATGAATTGATGCTATATCTATACTATTTATAAAAGAGCAAACATTTATACCTAGGCCCCGCCGCCGCCGGCCGCCCCCGCCCCCGTCCCCTCCTCCCCTCCCCCCCCACTTTCCCCGGATCCGCTCCGCGCCGACTCCCCGGGAGGTGGCCGGGGCGGCGCGAGCCCTGCCTCCCCTTCGGCCGCCCTCGTCGCTCCTTCCCTCCCTGCCGTCGTCGACAGGCGCCCCCGGCGCTGGCCGGGTGGTGTTGGCGGCGGCGGGGCCTGCCTGTCCCCGCGCGCGCGGCTCCCTGCCTGGGGCATGGGGGCGGCGGTGGTGCCCCTCGGCCTGATGACGGCTCGGCGTCCCGGTGCGGTGGCCGGCGGCTCGCCCGGTGGTGGCGCGGCCCCTTGGCGGCGAGAAGGCGTGGTGGCGCTGGTTGGCCGGTGGTCCTAGCGGGGCGGCCCCCGGCATGGCTTCATCGTCGTCTGTGTGGTGAGGTGGTGGAGCAGCTCAGACGGGGGGTAGCGACGCCGACAGCATGCCAGCTGCGGCGTGGAGGCGGGAGTTGTCCGGGTCTCTGAGGGCCCGGCCGGACCTGTGGGGTCACGGGCCCGGCAGGCTCCCGCTTTGGCGTCCGGTCGGCTACCGTCGTGGACGGTGGAGGTCGGGGCCTCTAGTATGCTGACGGTGCTGCTGCCCTAGTCCCGGCTCCCCTTCCTCGCTGTGTAGGCCATCTTCGCGGTGCCGTGGTGAGACAGCGTGGGAAGCTTCGTGTCTGCGTGCACAGGGTGGCAGTCGGTTTGGTGGCGAGCACTGGAGTGCCTGAGGTGGAGGATGGGATCGGGAGAAATCCCTGTTGGCTTGACCGACACCAACGCGGTGGCGCCTGAGGGTGCCATCGGACCTTCCTGGAGGGCGTCGGGGCTACCCTTCCTCTTTCCTCACCGTGTACCGAGGGAAACCCTTGGCATCAGCGTCGTCATCGTCGCGTCCCTTCTTGGAGGTGTTGATTGGTATCGGTGCTTCGGAGTCTCGGAGCTTGGGGGACGATTTTTGGTGGAAGCAGTGGTCACGAGGCTCCGTCGTCTTTGTCGATCCGCCATTATCGGCATTTGTTTCTTTTATTTTTTTTCTCTTTCTTTTCTTTTTGAGCGTGGTTGTGCTGCTTCTGTCCCAGCACCTATCATTGATTGTATCGGATGTTTGCTTTGTAATACAAAGCGGGGGGCCTTTTTCTCATTAGTCTCATCTAATTAGATCTAACCGTCACAATTAATCTAATCCAATATCTAATGTGCGCTTAGCAATTATCGGGGAGCGGACCACTCCGTCTACAAAGCAACCGGTTCGCGCGAAGGTTGGCCTCTGTTTCCCTGCAGGCCCGCTCGGAAGAGTCATACGCAGCACAGGCACTCCTGAAGCTACGCGCAACAAGAACTCCAAGAGGCCGGTCCCCCAACAAAGCATTTTTTGAAGATGGAGCTCTACAGAGAAAAGAGCCCACCAAAGATCTCAAAGACTAACTTCCGTGACCTTTGACGCGTTCGGGGGCTACTCACTGTGCCCAACAGCCGGCCTGCCGATGGGCCCACCATATACCCAACGACAGGAACGATCCCGGAGGAAGGGATAGACGTCCTTGGATCATCTTGGCCTCCAAGTTGACGGCGGCGGGCACCTAGATCGCATTTTTTTAGAACGAAGACGCTAAAAGCGTCCGGTTTTAAATTAATAAAGCCCACATAAGGCAAGATCCAACAGGTTCAACACATAACAACAAAGATAAAACGGCCGCAGCCAAGATACGGTACATGCTACCGGCCGAAGCCTGCAAATGGGAGAGAAGCAACATAAAGCACTAGGCCGGACCAAAAGGTCAGAACCTACAGCAGGCTAGTGAAGGGTATCAATCTGGATCAACCGAATCCGCTCCATAGCCTCCGTCATTCGATCCGCATCACGTCGTTTCCCCAACGGCGTCCATGTCTGAAGAAATAAGTGGCATTTGAAAATAATGTCAGCCGGGTGAGAAGGAAATTTGTGCTCGATAGTCATCTTATTGCGAGTGGTCCAAATGGACCACAACAAAGCTCCGACGCAACTCCATAAGACACGGCCGAAGCCACCCCTATGAGCGACTAGCAAAGCGCGCATGTCCAAGGCTGAGCGGGGATTCCAGTTCTGACCGAAAGCCTCCCTAACCGCACTCCAAGCAAAGCGAGCGAGGTGATAGTTAAAAAATATGTGGTTGGCATCTTCATGTTGACCACATAACACGCAAGAGTCGTCGGAGGGCCCATTCCTAGATCGCATCTCCCCATGTAAAACCTTAGCCTCCACCGTGTACATAAGGGAAGGCTAGGAGGCTCGCATTGTCATCTACTGTCTGGTAGAACAACTCTCGGTAGTCATCTCTCCTTACACCATTGTAATCCCATGCACGAGGTATCCCCCACCATGAATAACAACAAGCAAGAGTGTAGGACGTAGGGTATTACTCTTGGAAGGCCCAAACTTGGGTAAATACCTCGTGTGACCTCCGATATGTGACTTTCAGCTACGCAAGGCACCCTGCCGAGGGTACTGACGAAAATCTGCACCGTTAGTACTCCTACACCCGTCGCAACGCCGACACAGACGACACAAGCTGCTCTTCCGCCATGACTGCGTAGGACGAGGGTGATGGAAATATGCCCTAGAGGCAATAATAAAGTTGTTATTATTATATTTCCTTATCATGATAAAGGTTTATTATTCATGCTAGAATTGTATTGATCGGAAAATTAAATATATGTGTGGATACATAAACAAATACTGTGTCCCTAGTAAAGCCTCTACTATACTAGCTCGTTGATCAAAGATGGTTAAGGTTTCCTAATCATAGACATGTGTTGTCACTGATAACGGGATCACATCATTAGGAGAATGATGTGATGGACAAGACCCATTCGTTAGCTTAGCATATGACCGTTTAATTTATTGCTATTGATTTCTCAATGTCAAATACATATTCCTTCGACTATGAGATCATGCAACTCCCGAATACCGAGGAATACCTTATGTGCTATCAAACATCACAACGTAACTGGGTGATCATAAAGATGCTCTACAGGTATCTCCGAAGGTGTCTGTTGAGTTGGCATGGATCAAGATTAGGATTTGTCACTCCGTGTATCGGAGAGGTATCTTTGGGCCCTCTCGGTAATACATATCACAAGAAGCTTGTAAGCAATGTGACTAAGGAGTTAGTTACGAGATGGTGTATTATGGAATGAGTAAAGAGACTTGCCGGTAATGAGATTGAACTAGGTATGAGGATACCGACGATAGAATCTCGGGCAAGTAACAAACCGATAGACAAAGGGAATTACGTATGTTGTCATAAGGTTCGAATGATAAATATCTTCGTAGAATATGTAGGAACTAATATGGGCATCCAGGTTCTACTATTGGTTATTGACCAGAGAGGCGTCTCGGTCATGTCTACATCATTCTCAAAACTATAGGGTCCGCACGCTTAACATTCGTTGACGATATAGTATTATATGAGTTATGTATGTTGGTGATCGAATGTTGTTCGGAGTTTGTAATAAGATCATGGACATGACGAGGAGCTCCGGAATAGTCTGGAGGTAAAGATTGATACATGGGATAATAGTGCTTGGCTTCCAAAAAGGTTCCGGAATTCACCGGAAGGGATTTCGAATGTTTCCCGAAATGTTCTGGTGTGAGAACACTTTATTTGGGCCAAGGGGTAAAGCCCACGAGGTTTTTGGTAAGTGCAAAAGGCAGTTTTGCGGAGGCCAGGGACCCTGGCGTCTGGTCCTAGAGTCCAAGAAGGACTCTTGCCTTTCGGACAAAACCTACTTTGAGGAGGCTTTTACTCCAAGTTTCGACCCTAGGGCTCAACATATAAATGGAGGAGCAGGGCTAGCACCCAAGAAACATCAAGATTCACCAAGTCGTGTGCCAGCAACCCGGTTCCCTCTAGTTTTTCCTCCATCATAGTTTTCGTTATGCTTGGCGAAGCCCTACGGAGATTGTTCTTCACCACCACCGTCACCACGTCGTCGTGCTGCCGGAACTCATCTACTACTTCGCTCTCTCTTGTTGGATCGAGAAGGCGAGGACGTCATCGAGTTGAACGTGTGCTGAACACGGAGGTGCCGTACGTTCGTTACTTGATCGGGACGGATCGTGAAGGTCTACGACTACATCAACCACGTTGATAAACGCTGCCGCTTAGCGATCTTCAAGGGTATGAAGATGCTCTCCCCTTCTCGTAGTTATGCATCTCCATGGATAGATCTTGCGTGTGCGTAGAATTTTTTTGTTTCCATGCAACTTTCCCCAACAGTGGCATCCGAGCCAGGTCTATCCGTAGATGATATGCATGAGTAGAACACAAAGGAGTTGTGGGCAGTGATGGTCAAAGTGCTTACCACCAACATCTTATTTTGATTCGGCGGTATTGTGGAATGAAGCATCCCAGACTAACCATACATGTCCACCCACATGAGACCGATTCCATCGACTGGCATGCAACTTGTTTTGCATAAAGGTGGCTGGCGGGTGTCTGTTTCTCCTACTTTACATGAATCGAATTTGACTACGACCGGTCCTTGAAGAAGGTTAAAACAGCAAAATTGATAATCACCATTGTGGTTTTGCGTACTTAAGAACGGTTCTTGCAAGAAGCCCGTAGCAGCCACGCAAAACTTGCAACAAGAAAGTAGAGGATGTCTAACTTGTTTTTGCATGGCATGTTGTGATGTGATATGATCAAGACGTGATGTGATATACGTTGTTGTATGAGATGATCATGTTTTGTAATATCGACAACCCGCAAGAGCCTTAGGGTTGTCTCTTAATTATTGTATGAAATGCAAGCGCCATGTAATTGCTTTACTTTATGGCTATGCATTAGCAATAGTTGTAGAAGCAACAGTTGGCGAGATGACCCCAACGCAACGATGGAGATCAAGGTGTCGAGCTGGTGACGATGGAGATCATGATGATGCTTCGGAGATGGTGATCAAAAGCACAAGATGTTAATGGCCATATCATGTCACATATTTTGATTGCATGTGATGTTTATCCTTTATGCATCTTATTTTGCTTGCATTATAAGATGATCCATTCACTAAATTTCAAGATAAAGTGTTCTCCCCGAATATGCACCGTTGCCAAAGTTCATTGTTTTAAAGCACCTCATGATGATCGGGTGTGATAGACTCTACGTTCAGATACAACGGGTGTAAGACAGTTTTACACACGCAGAATACTTGGGTTAAACTTGACGAGCTTAGCATGTACAGATATGGTCTCGGAACACTGGAGACCGAAAGGTCAAACGTGAGTCATATAGTAGATGTGATTAACATATATATGTTCACCATTGATACTACCCCATCTCATGTGATGATCGGACATGGGTTAGTTGATTTGGATCATGAATCACTTACATAACTTGAGGGATGTTTATTTAAGTGGGAGTTCATTAGTAATTTGATTAATTGAACTTAATTTATCATGAACTTACTCTTAAATAGTTTTTGCATATCTATGTTGTAAATCATGGCATGTGCTACCGTTCCCCTGAATTTTAATGCATTCCTAGAGAAAGCTAAGTTGAAAGATGGTGGTAGCAACTACACGCATTAGGTCCATAACTTGAGGACTATCCTCATTGCTGCATAGAAGAATGATGTCCTTGATGCTCCTCTAGGTACAGACCTGCTGCACGAGCTACTGCAGATGTTATGAACGTCTGGCAGACTCAATCTGATGACTACTCAATAGTTCAGTGTGCCATGCTTTACGGCTTAGAACCAGGACTTCAAAGACGTTTTGAACGTCACGGAGCATCTGCGATGTTCCAAGAGCTGAAATTGATATTTCAAGCTAATGCCCGGGTTGAGAGATATGAAGTCTCCAACAAGTTCTATAGCTACAAGATGGAGGAGAATAGTTCTGTCAATGAACACATACTCAAAATTGTTGGGTAACATAGCATGCAATTTCAAAAAAAAATCCTACGATCACGCAAGATCTATCTAGGAGATGCATAGCAACGAGAGGGGGAGAGTGTGTCCACATACCCTCGTAGACCGAAAGCGGAAGCGTTAGGTTAACGCGATTGATGTAGTCGAACATCTTCACCATCCAACCGATCTAGTATCGAACGTACGGCACCTCCGAGTTTAGCACACGTTCAGCTCGATGACGTCCCTTGATGACCCAAAAGTATAGGGGATCGATCGTAGTCCTTTCGATAAGTAAGAGTGTCTAACCCAACGAGGAGCAGAAGGAAATGATAAGCGGTTTCCAGCAAGGTATTCTCTGCAAGTACTGAAATAAGTGGTAACAGATGGTTTTGTGATAGGATAGTTTGTAACGAGCAACAAGTAACAAAAGTAAATAAAGTTCAGCAAGTGTCCCAATCCTTTTTGTGGCAAAGGACAAGCCTGGACAAACTCTTATATGATGTAAAGCGCTCCCGAGGACACATGGGAATATCGTCAAGCTAGTTTTCATCACGCTCATATGATTCGCGTTCGGTACTTTGATAATTTGGTATGTGGGTGGACCGGTGCTTGGGTACCGCCCTTACTTGGACAAGCATCCCACTTATGATTAACCTCTATTTCAAGCATCCGCAACTACAACAAAAGTATTAAGGTAAACCTAACCATAGCATGAAACATATGGATCCAAATCAGCCCCTTACGAAGCAACGCATAAACTAGGGTTTAAGCTTCTGTCACTCTAGCAACCCATCATCTACTTATTACTTCCCAATGCCTTCCTCTAGGCCCAAATAATGATTAAGTGTCATGTAGTCGACGTTCACATAACACCACTAGAGGAGAGACAACATACATCTCATCAAAATATTGAACGAGTACCAAATTCACATGACTACTAATAGCAAGACTTCTCCCATGTCCTCAGGAACAAAAGTAACTACTCACAAAGCATAAACATGTTCATAATTAGAGGGGTATTAATGTGCATATAGGATCTGAACATATGATCTTCCACCAATTAAACCAACTATCATCAACTACAAGGAGTAATTAACACTACTAGCAACCTACTAGCACCAATCCTGGACTTGGAGACAAGAATTGGATACAAGAGATGAACTAGGGTTTTGAGAGGAGATGGTGCTGATGAAGATGTTGATGGAGATTGCCCTCTCCCGATGAGAGGAGCGTTGGTGATGACAATGGCGATGATTTCCCCCTCCGGGAGGGAAGTTTCCCCGGCAGAACAGCTCCGCCAGAGCCCTAGATTGGTTCCGCCAAGGTTCCGCCTCGTGGCGGCGGAGTTTCATCCGAGAAGATGGCTTGTCATTTTTTCCCATCGAAAGACTTAATATAGCAGAAGATGGCCACCAGGGGGCCCACGAGGTAGGGAGCGCGCCCAGGGGGGTAGGGCGCGCCCCCCACCCTCGTGGGCAGGGTGTGGCCCCCTGGTGAATCTCTTCCGCTGAGTATTTTTTATATATTTGGAAAACGTCTTCCATGAAGTTTCAGGACTTTTGGAGTTGTGCAGAATAGGTCTCTAATATTTGCTCCTTTTCCAGCCCAGAATCCCAGCTGCCGGCATTCTCCCTCTTTATGTAAACCTTGTAAAATAAGAGAGAATAGGTATAAGTATTGTGACATAATGTGCAATAACAGCCCATAATGCAATAAATATCGATATAAAAGCATGATGCAAAATGGACGTATCAACTCCCCCAAGCTTAGACCTCGCTTGTCCTCAAGCGAAAAGCCGAAATCGAAAAATATGTCCACATGTTTAGAGATAGAGGTGTCGATAAAAATAAAACACGGACATGAGGGCATCATGATCATTCTTAGAACAACAACTTATATAATTCTTCTCATATGATTTCTTATGCTAGAGTAATAATTCAATCACAATCTCAAGTATGAATAGTAAACTTCATTGAAAACTAACAAACTATAATCTCAGTCATTGGAGCAATTTCAATTTATCATAACATAGGAGAGAGTCAATATATAAGAGCTTTTCAGCAAGTCCACATACTCAACTATCATATAGTCTTTCACAATTGCTGACACTCACGCAATACTTATGGGTATGGAGTTTTAATCGGACATATAGAAAGATAGGGGCTTATAGTTTTTCCTCCCAACGTTTTACCTCAAGGGTAATGTCAACAGTAATAGATCATGAAAACTCACATCCAATTAGCCATATATACCAGGATCTTTCCAACATACCGTGCTTGCCAAAGGATAAAATGTAAAAAGGAAGGGTGAAGATCACCATGACTCTTATGCAATGTAGGAGATAAAAGTAAAAGATAAGCCCTTCGCAGAGGGAAGAAGAGGTTGTCATGCGCCTTTATGGTTGGATGCACAAAATCTTAATGCAAAAGAATGCCACTTTATATTGCCACTTGTGATATGGACCTTTATTATGCAGTCTGTCGCTTTTATTTCTTCCATATCACACGATCGTATAAAGATTATTTTCTCCCACACTAATAAGTCATACATATTTAGAGAGCAATTTTTATTGCTTGCACCGATGACAACTTACTTAGAAGATCTTACTCAATCCATAGGTAGGTATGGTGGACTCTGATGGCAAAACTGGTTTAAGGGTATTTGGAAGCACAAGTAGTATCTCTACTTGGTGTGATGAATTTGGCTAGCACGAGGGGGAAAGGCAAGCTCAACATGTTGGAGGATCCATGACAATATAATTTATCTTAGATGTAAGAATACATAACCCATTATGTTGTCTTCCTTGTCCAATGTCAACTCTTTAGCATGTCATATTTTAATGAGTGCTCACAATCATAAAAGATGTCCAAGATAGTATATCTATATGTGAAGACCTCTCTTTCTTTATTACTTCTTATTAATTGCAACGATGAACAAAACTATGTTTGTCAACCCTCAACAACTTTTATTCATCATACTTTTTTCTATGTGAGCTCATTACTCTCCATAAGACTCACATGATCTCTTTGTTTCTTTTTATTTCTTTCTCTTTTCTTTTATTTCTTTAGGATCATGGAAAATAATCAAGCCCTTGACTCATCACTAATATTTATTATATAGTGCACAAACTCAATTACATAGAAGGATTATAAAGCAAAACTCACAACTAGATCATACTGATACGTCCCCGTCGTATCTACTTTTCCAAACACTTTTGCCCTTGTTTTGGACTCTAACTTGCATGATTTGAATGGAACTAACCCGGACTGACGCTGTTTTCAGCAGAATTACCATGGTGTTATTTATGTGGATAAACAAACGTTCTCGGAATGACCCGAAACTTCACGGAGCAACTTTTTAGAAAATATGAAAAATACCTACAAAAGATGAAGGCCAGGGGGCCCACCACCTGTCCACGAGGGTGGGGGCGCGCCCCCCTACCTCGTGGGCCCCCTGATGCCTCTCCAACTCCAACTCCAACTCCATATATTGTGTTTCGGGGAGAGAAAAAATCAGAGAGAAGAATTCATCGCGTTTTATGATATGGAGCCGCCGCCAAGCCCTAAAACCTCTCGGGAGGGCTGATCTGGAGTCCGTTCGGGGCTCCGGAGAGGGGAATCTGTCGCCATCGTCATCACCAACCATCTTCCATCACCAATTTCATGATGCTCACCGCCGTGCATGAGTAATTCCATCATAGGCTTGCTGGACGGTGATGGGTTGGATGGGATCTATCATGTAATCGAGTTAGTTTTGTTAGGGTTTGATCCCTAGTGTCCACTATGTTCTGAGATTGATGTTGCTATGACTTTGCTATGCTTAATGCTTGTCACTAGGGCCCGAGTGCCATGATTTCAGATCTGAACCTATTATGTTTTCATCAATATATGAGTGTTCTTGATCCTATCTTGCAAGTCTATAGTCACCTATTATGTGTTATGATCCGCTAACCCCGAAGTGACAATAATCGGTATACTTACCGGTGATGACCGTAGTTTGAGGAGTTCATGTATTCACTATATGTTAATGCTTTGTTCCGGTTCTCTATTAAAAGGAGGCCTTAATATCCCTTAGTTTCCGTAAGGACCCTGCTGCCACGGGAGGGTAGGACAAAAGATGTCATGCAAGTTCTTTTCCATAAGCATGTATGACTATATTCGGAATACATGCCTACATTATATCAATGAACTGGAGCTAGTTCTGTGTCACCCTAGGTTATGACTGTTACATGATGAACCGCATCGGGCATAATTCTCCATCACCGATCCATTGCCTATGAGCTTTCCATATATTGTTCTTCGCTTATTTACTTTTCCATTGCTATTGCTATCATCACTACAAAATACCAAAAACATTACTTTTACTACTGTTACCTTTTGCTACCATTATCACTACTATCATATTACTTTGCTACTAAACACTTTGCTGCAGATATTAAGTTTCCAGGTGTGGTTGAATTGACAACTCGGCTGCTAATACTTGAGAATATTCTTTGTCTCCCCTTGTGTCGAATCCATAAATTTGGGTTGAATACTCTACCCTCGAAAACTGTTGCGATCCCCTATACTTGTGGGTTATCAAGACTATTTTCTGGCGCCATTGCCGGGGAGCATAGCTCTATTCTTTGAGTCACTTGGGATATATATCTGCTTATCATTATGAAGAACTTGAGAGATCCAAAAACCAAGATCTATCCCTCAACTACGAGGGGAGGTAAGGAACTGCCATCTAGCTCTGCACTTGATTCACCTTCTGTTTTGAGTAAGCTTGCGACTCCAACTCCACCTCCATATATTGAGTTTCGGGGAGAAAAAAATCAGAGAGAAGAAATCATCGCGTTTTACGATATGGAGCCGCCGCCAAGCCCTAAAACCTCTTGGGAGGGCTGATCTGGAGTCCGTTCGGGGCTCCGGAGAGGGGAATCCGTCGCCATCATCATCATCATCAACCATCCTCCATCACCAATTTCATGATGCCCACCGCCGTGCGTGAGTAATTCCATTGTAGGCTTGCTGGACGGTGATGGGTTGGATGGGATCTATCATGTAATCGAGTTAGTTTTGTTAGGGTTTGATCCCTAGTATCCACTATGTTCTGAGATTGATGTTGCTATGACTTTGCTATGCTTAATGCTTGTCACTAGGGCCCGAGTGCCATAATTTCAGATCTGAACCTATTATGTTTTCATCAATATATGAGTGTTCTTGATCCTATCTTGCAAGTCTATAGTCACCTATTATGTGTTATGATCCGTTAACCCCGAAGTGACAATAATCGGGATACTTACAAGTGATGACCGTAGTTTGAAGAGTTCATGTATTCACTATGTGTTAATGCTTTGTTCCGGTTCTCTATTAAAAGGAGGCCTTAATATCCCTTAGTTTTCGTAAGGACCCCGCTGCCACGGGAGGGTAGGACAAAAGATGTCATGCAAGTTATTTTCCATAAGCACGTATGACTATGTTCGGAATACATGCCTACATTATATCAATGAACTGGAGCTAGTTCTGTGTCACCCTAGGTTATGACTGTTAGATGATGAACCGCATCTGGCATAATTCTCCATCACTGATCCATTGCCTACGAGCTTTCCATATATTGTTCTTCGCTTATTTACTTTCCCATTGCTATTGCTATCATCACTACAAAATACCAAAAACATTACTTTTACTATTGTTACCTTTTGCTACCGTTACCACTACTATCATATTATTTTGCTACTAAATACTTTGCTGCAGATACTAAGTTTCCAGGTGTGGTTGAATTGACAACTCAGCTACTAATACTTGAGAATATTCTTTGGCTCCCCTTGTGTCGAATCAATAAATTTGGGTTGAATACTCTACCCTCGAAAACTATTGCGATCCCCTATACTTGTGGGTTATCAAGACCATTTTCTGGTGCCGTTGCCGGGGAGCATAGCTCTATTCTTTGAGTCACTTGGGATTTATATCTGCTTATCATTATGAAGAACTTGAAAGATCCAAGAACCAAGATTTATCCCTCAACTACGAGGGGAGGTAAGGAACTGCCATCTAGCTCTGCACTTGATTCACCTTCTGTTTTGAGTAAGCTTGCGACACCTATACCTGGTTCTGCTATTCGTTCTGATATGTTGCATGTTATTGATGATGCCATTCTGCTATGCATGATACTTATGATGAAACTACTTCTATGCTTGATACTACTGTGCCACTTGGTAAATTTCTTGATGAACAAATTTCTAGGGCTAGAGAGATTGAAAATATTGAATCTGATAATACTGATGAAAGTGATGATGAAGAATCACTTGTTATTCCCGAGGGTTATGTTTTTGATCAAGAAGCTTCTTTAGCTATTTTAGCTTGCAAGGATAGAAACGAACTTAAGAGGTTATTAGCTAAATGGAACAAGCAATCTCTCAATGCTAGAATGAAACCTGACCCTTCTTTTGCTACTTCACCTATCTGTGTTACCGATAAGGATTATGAATTCTCTGTTGATCCTGATATAATTACTTTGGTTGAATCTGATCCTTTCCATGGCTATGAATCTGAAACTGTTGTGGCACATCTTACTAAACTGAATGATATAGCCACCCTGTTCACTAAAGATGAGAGAACTCGTTACTTTTATATCCTTAAAATATTTCCGTTCTCATTAAAGGGTGATGCTAAGATATGGTTTAATTCTCTTGATCCTGGTTGTGTGCGTAGTCCCTAGGATATGATTTATTACTTCTCTGCTAAATATTTCCCTGCTCATAAGAAACAAGCTGCTTTAAGGGATATATATAATTGTGTGCAAATTGAAGAAAGAGTCTCCCACAAGCTTGGGGGAGGCTTCTCCAATTACTTAATGCTTTGCCTGATCATCCTCTTCAGAAAAATGAAATACTTGATATCTATTATAATGGACTAACCGATGCTTCCAGAGATTACCTGGATAGTTGTGCTGGTTCTATTTTCAGGGAAAGAACACCGGATGAAGCTGAAATTCTATTGAATAATATGCTGACAAATGAAAATAGTTGGACACCTCCAGAGCCGATTCCTGAGCCTATTCCTAAACCAACTCCAAACAAGAGGGTTATTCTATTTCTCAGTCCTGAAGATATGCAAGAGGCAAAGAAATCAATGAAAGAAAAAGGTATTAAAGCTGAAGATGTTAAGAATTTACCTCCTATTGAAGAAACATATGATCTTAATCCTTTACCTATTGAAGAAACTCATGGTCTTGATAACCCGACACAGGTAGTAAAGGTAAATCCTCTCTATAGATATGATAAAGCTGAAATCCCATTTACTAAGTTTGCTAGCCCATGCTTAGATGAGTTTGATAAATTTATGGCTAAGCAAGAAGATTTTAATGCTTATTTTGGTAGACAATTGAATACAATTCAAATATGCTTGAACACTTGGGTGATTATATGGCTAATGTCAAAGGTGAACTTAAACTTATTAGTAAACATGCTTCTATGGTTACCACTCAAGTAGAACAAGTACTTACAGCTCAAAATGATTTGCTCAATGAATTGAATAGTAAGAATAATGATAATGCTGTTAGAGTTATGACTAGAGGTGGTAAAATGACTCAGGAACCTTTGTATCCTGAAGGCCACCCTAAGAGAATTGAGCAAGATTCTCAGAGAAATAATATAGATGCACCTAGTCCTTCTAAAAGGAAGAAAAAGAAAAATGATAGGACTTTGCATGCTTCTAGTGATCCTATTGTTGAAACACCTGAGAATCCAAATGATATTTCTATTTCTGATGCTGAAACACAATCTGGTAATGAACCTAAAACTAGTGATAATGTTAATAATAATGTTCATGATGATGCTCAACCTAGTAATGATAATGATGTAGAAATTGAACCTGCTGTTGATCTTGATAACCCACAATCAAAGAATCAACATTATGATAAGAAAGACTTTGTTGCTAGGAAACATGGTAAAGAAAGAGAACCATGGGTTCAGAAACCCATGCCTTTTCCTCCCAAACCATCCAAGAAAAAGGATGATGAGGATTTTGAGCGCTTTGCTGAAATGATTAGACCTATCTTTTTGCGTATGCGATTAACTGATATGCTCGAAATGAATCCTTATGCTAAGTATATGAAAGATATTGTTACAAATAAAAGAAAGATGCCGAAAGCTGAAATTTCCACCATGCTTGCTAATTATACTTTTAAGGGTGGAATACCTAAGAAACTTGGAGATCCCGGTGTACCCACTATACCATGCTCTATTAAAAGAAACTATGTTAAAACTGCTTTATGTGATCTTGGAGCCGGTGTTAGTGTTATGCCTCTCTCTTTATATCGTAGACTTGATTTGAATAAGTTGACACCTAGTGAAATATCTTTGCAAATGGCTAATAAATCAACTGTTATACCTGTCGGTATTTGTGAGGATGTGCCTGTTGTAGTTGCAAACGTTACTATTTTAACGGACTTTGTTATTTTTGATATTCCCGAGGACGATAGTATGTCTATTATTCTTGGAAGACCCTTTTTGAATACTGCAGGGGCTGTTATTGATTGCACTAAAGGCAATGTCACCTTTCATGTTAATGGTAATGAGCATACGGTACACTTTCCGAGGAAACAACCTCAAGTTCATAGTATCAACTCTATTGGAAAAAGTCCATCGATCATATTTGGAGGTTTTGAATTTCCTCTACCTACTGTCAAGAAGAAATATGATATTCTTATTATTGGGGATGTGCATATCCCCGTTGAGGTAACATAGTGTTATTCGAAATTTCTCCGGTTCCATGTTATTCGGAATGAGTTCGTTAACAAGACTTGATCAACCTTGTTAGTGGATTCCTTTTGATGAGCATGAGATGGATGAAACTAGAAGGCACAACCTTCTGTACCCCACTTTTACTTTCTGTTATTTATATTAAATAAAATAAAAATAATATTTTTCTGTCTGTTATCTGATTATCCGTGCAATATAAAATACCCCGAAAATAAAAGTTCTCCAAATGCCTTGAAATTTAAATATGATTTTTTCCAGAATATTTGAGAATATTTGGCACTGAGAACACAGCAGGGGGGTCAACCACCTGCCCACGAGGGTGGAGGGCGCGCCCCCTGCCTCATGGGCCCACGGTGGCCCTCCTCCACTTATTCTTGCACCCACACACTTCATCTTCCTCCCACAAACACGAATATCCAGCTCAAGCACGAGTTCTAGCTCATCTTGCTGCCATTTTCGATCTCCTTGCTCAAAGCACCTCTCACAAAACTGCTTGGGGAGATTGTTCCTTGGTATGTGACTCCTCCATTGGTCCAATTAGTTTTTGTTCTAGTGCTTTATTCATTGCAAATTTTTGCTGCTTAGGTGACCCTTTTCTTGAGCTTGCATGTCAAATTTATATGGTCAAAAGTAGTTTTGATGCATGATATAGGCCCTAGGCACTTGTAGGAGTAGTTGCTATCAATATTATTGAGTTTGGTTTACTTTTATTTTGAAGTTACTAAAAATTTCAGAATTTTTCAGAAAATGATGAGGAGACTTTTGAGGGGCTCATCGAGCCAAAGCTTGAAGGAAAAGGCACCGAAGCCTAAGTATAATCTGCCTCGCACCGCGGAGGTTCGGACATGTGAATGGCCTTCCGATGATTTCTTGAGAGCAGCCGGGATTTATGAAGATTTTCATGAATTGGTTAAGAAAGCAGGCCTCACCGCTTTCCTCTATGACCAATGCGATCAGTATCTCTTACTCACAAATATCTTTGTGCAAAACTTCCATTTCCATTATAGCAGCTCACCACCTACGGTGGAGTTTTATTTATATGATGAGCATAAGGAGATGCCACTTTATGATTTTTGTCGGGTTTGTTTAGTCCCTTTTGAGGGCAAGACAAAAGAACCGCATCGCGATGATGTGGAGGGGTTTATTGATACTATCACTGTAGGGGAAACAAGGAAGGTTTCCGATGCACGAATCACTAGCATACATTTTCCTGTTTTACGTTTTTTTGCATTATTTGCTAGTCGTTGTTTAATTGGTCGCGGAAACTGTGGAAACCTTAGTATCCCTAATATTATTATTTTCCTCCACGGTTTATACGGTGATAACTCTGTTAGTATGGGCGGCATTATTGCCAAACGGTTAAGTCTGAACTGTACCAAGGGCCCCATCTTTGGAGGCATCTATGCTTCACGCCTGGCTGCACATTTTAACATACCTATTAGGCATTATGAGAAGGAAGAAAAAGTGTTGCCTCGTGATATAGGGTGGAACCCTAAGTGGAGATCTTTCACGAATTGGAGGGGGAATCCCCAAGAACAAGATGAACACAAGAGGGAAAACAAGAGGAACACTCAAGAACAAGTCCAATCACACATCCACTAGACAATCAAACACACAAGATCCACAAGGTACATGAACAATCAAAGGGAAATAAGATACATGGTAGAGTTCATCCCAAATCCTATGAAGGAGATGAGGGCTTGATGATCTAGATAGATCCTTCCCACAAGGGGGTCTTCATCCACTAGGGATCTTCTTCAATGGAGGCCTTGAACTCCAATGGAGTGTCTCTCTCTCAAGAGGAATCCTAGAAGGGGAGATACATGAGCTAAGCTCTAGTGTTTAGATCTATTCTTAGCTTAGTATAAATGGAGGAGATGAAGGAGTATATATAGGTCCAAGGGATGAAGGGGTAAGCAGGGGTGAAATGGGGATTACATGGGCAAAGCCCGCAGCAACACACAGGGGGCCCCGTGCGCACGGGGTAAGTGGAGCCCGTGCGCACGGGGTATCCAGAGACTTGACGCAAGGGCCCATGCGCATGGGGTCCGTGAGGCCCATGGGCACGGTACACGCCCGTGCGCACGGGGTCTTCAGAACCGCCAGCCTAGGAGGCCCGTGGGCACGGGGTCGGAGGGGCCCGTGCGCACGGGGTCGCCTGGGAGCTACTGCCTTCTTCTTGGCGCTTCCTTCTCCGCTTCCAGGCTTCCCTCTTGGATGGTGTACATGTTCTCTTCTTCTTCGACTCCTCCTCGATGAATGTGTAGCTCCGCTCACACCTATGTATGCATACGAGAGAGGGGTCAAGTAGTATACCATCCTTGAGAGGTACAAGTGGACACGTGTAAAGGAGATGATTCACCTTTGTATGTATGAAGTAGATGTGGCACATGTCACTTGCCAAATGGACTCTTGACATGGTGATGTCCATAGGATGCTCCGCATCATCCCCTCCCCCTTGGGAAAGATCCGACCTCGGACCGAAATCCAAATCACCATGGGAAAGAGATGATGTTGTCGTGTAGTAGTAAGCATTCAAGAGGTGATTCACCCAAGAAGTGTTGTCATCAAGCATATCATATGGTTTGACAAAGAAGTGTGGCATGGCATTTAAGCATATAAGGTGAGCACAATCAAGGACATCATGGAAACAAGTATGCAAATGGGAGGTCGAGATGCAAATATGTGTGACAAGTGAACAAGCATCAACCTCAAGATCATAGCAAGAATGCGCAATGTGCTCAACAAAAGGTCTATAGTAGGCATATGAATCATTCACAACACCAAGTATAATGAGGTGTCTAAACACATGGGTCAAGTGCAAGACAATCCAAGCATAATGTGCATTGGGTGTAGTGAATATAGTGTGGCACTCAACACAATAGAAAGAGTAAGTGTTCATCATGTGTGAGGCAATCAAGGCAAGCATGTAGCAATCGATGGGACATGGCATATGTGAAGTGATGACATTGTTGCAACCAAACATATGAGAGGAGCAAGTAATCCAAGAATTGGATGCAACACACAAGGCATATATATGATGATGAACAATAAGTCTCATGGTGCAAGCAACACAAGTAGTATGATCCGCAATATGCATGCTCATGGTTTGGGGGTTCTCAAAAGAGAAGGATATCACCTTGAAAGCATGTTCTTGTGCGTCCTTCACAATGCCGAAGTACGAGCAAGTGCGATGTAGAATCATCATGGTAGAAGGTGGTTCGCTCTCAAGAGCTCGGATTGTCAACTCACGTGACATGGAAGTTGACACGAAGTCCAAGTATCCTACACATGCACACAACAAAAGAAAGAATGTATGCGCATGGTAGATAAACACATCATCCATCATGATAGTTCTCTTCTCTTGCACATAACCATTAGAAGCACAAGTGCGTGAAGAATATGATGCAACAATGGCAATATTCATGGCACTAGGTATATGGTGCAAAGAGGTAAGACAAGCATGCTTCATAAGGAATATGCCAAAATCTCCAAATATATGTGAGAATGCTATGGGGGCAAACTCATTATGAAGACTAAAGGCATAATTGCACTCAATACATGGCAAATCATCTAGCATGAGAGAGGCAACACATGGAGATATATGAAAAGTAGCAATAACAATCATATGCAAAGCATGTAAATGGTTGTCATCAACCACATGAAGTGAGCAAGTATGAGTCATCGGTGATGCAACAAGGCAAGCAATCATCGGAAACAAGTCGTGCAAGCTAGTAGTGTGAAGATGCAACATACTAGAGGAAATCATGGCAATCATGTCATGTGAGCAAATCATAGGCATAGGCAATGCACATGACATATCGCAAGCACGAACACAAAGCAAGATGAAAGTATCATCATAGGTATGGGGCACAAAGCAAACATGACAATAACAAGCAATATCTCCACCAAGCTTGCAAATACACATACAAGTATGAGAATCAATCATCATGTGTAATGCAAAGCATGGGTCACGAATGCATGGCAAAGGCATAGTAATGAACATATCATGCAAAATGAACATGGCAAGATGGGCATAGAATAGGTAATGGATAATAACCCATAGCCAAGGGAGGGCCATGCATAAGAAATGCGCGAAGTCTTTGCGCGAAGAGAGCAGTGGGAAAGACAATCCATGGGATCCCAAGTCATCGTTGCTCCCTAGAGCTCGTTTTGTCAACTCGTGGGATTGCGAGGTTGACAAGAATTCATGGGTACCTACACAAAGGAGACACAAACGAAAGAAATTGTGTGTGTGGTAAATGTACACATCATCCATCATGATGTGTATGTGCATGTGTGAGTTAGCACAAGATAAGCATCGCTCAAAGAAATTTGATGCATGGTATAAGAACATGCCATCCATCATGAAAGAATAGTTATTGTGTATGACACGATGGGGACACAAATTGAGAATGCAAGTATATGGCACATAATTCATGGAAAGCATATGGCGCGCACAAGTATTGGGATCATGCAATGAATGGGATGAATCAAAATCTCCTAAAATGTATGAGGAAACTATGGGGGTCTCCTCATGAGCAATGTTGGAAGCGTCATATGGAGAAAATGGACAATATCCAAAACAATGCATATCCGAAGCTAGGTGGTTATGGCATGGCATATGAGATAAATGATGCAAAGGGAGCATATCAATATTATCACAAGAAAAACAAATGCCAATAACCATGGGCTTGTCATCTATGCCATAAGTGCAAATTGGGTTAATCTTAATGGCATATGCATAGTCACTATGAAGAGATTGCAAATATGACATGTGGTCGATCTCATGCATAGCATATGACAAGTCAAGCGGATTGGCAAATATGATGTGACCGAGAGAATTAGCACAAGAAATCCTATGTAACATGGCATCACAACTAATAGACTCCACATGGCAATCATCATACTCATCATAAATGGGTAAATCATCACATGGGGAAGTCACACTAGCATGAAACATGGAAATAGGGGGATCAACATCATGCAAGCAATCAATGTCATGATAGTCCACTAGTGGGACAAGAGCATCACCTTCACCTATGTTACCTTTGTCATTCCACTCAAGTGGTGTAGGTGAGGTGGTAAAGACCAAATGGTGGTCATCATCATCAACTTGATGGAACCATGTGGGGATGCATCATATTCCACCATGGACATCGTTGTCCAAAGGTAGGACAAAGTCGTCGAGAATCGGCGCATCATCATATAAGGGACCTAGCACCAAATGAGAAGACACTATAGAGGTAGAGGTCAAGTATTAGAAATCATAGTGGCCTTTCATGCCCTATCAACTACCTCACTCTCTCTATGTGGTGGTTCACTCACTCCCTCACAATAGGTGCACTCAAACTCACATATGGTGGAGTCACTCTTCTCACTCAAGAGGTGGGGGTTGTGGCTCTCCTCACATGGGAATTGTGGAAACACATCATATATGGGGCTAGTGGTGAAGTCACTCTCACTCTCAATATGGTGGCAAAAGTCACTCAAGTCATCATGCGTCGCCGTGGTCGAGGTGACATACTCAACCATCTCATCGCCGTCGCCATGGATGAAGGCCGAAGATGGCACATCATCACTCTCGCCTCCTAATATGGAAGCATCATCCTTGCTCGCCATCGTGTCGCTCGCCTCCAAAGCTTGGTCGTTGAAGGTCTCCGTAGTTGAACTCATCGCCGCACCGTCTTGAAAAAGAGTCATAGGAGACTCGGCATCGTCAATACCACAAAGAGGGATGGCGGTGAAGTCGAACTTGGGAGCATCGTCTTGGAGCTCGTCGGGCTTGGACATCATGGTGGTACTAGCCTCATGCTCGTCGTGTTGGAGCTTGGTCTTCGAGAAGTGTGCTTCGGGTGGAGAAGCCTTGGCCTTCATGAGTTCTTGTTCCACCTTGAGAGCACCAATGTAGTTGTCGTCGAGGGACTTGTAGTTCTCGAGGAAGATAGGCTTCGAGATGTCGTTGTTCAATCCCATCATGAAGTGGAACTTCATTGACATGGGGTCGTCCACGCCGGCACGTCGCAAGGCATGCTTCATCTCCTTGAAGTACTCGTCAATGGACTTGTATCCTTGGATTGTGTTCTCCAATTGGCGTAGAAGTTGTTCCGTGTAGGTTGGGGGCACGAACTCTCGCCGCATAGCTTTCTTCGTCTTGGGCCAACTCATGTCGTAGCTCTCCGAAAGTGCGTGAAGCCACCATGTGGACGCGTAGTCGTGGAAGTTTCTTGAGGTGCACTTCACGTGATCTTCGGGAGAGACTTGATGTAGCTTGAGGTAGTCGTCCATCAAACGCTCCCACTCGAGATACTCCTCGGGTTCTAGAGTCCCATAGAAAGGAATATCGTGGTTGGTGTCGAGGTCATAGTAGCTCGAGGAAGTAGTGGACTTGAGCTCGTGGAGTAGGCGAAGATGCTGTACGTCCGAAGGCGAAGATGCCGTGAAGTCACTTGGCGAAGATGCCAAAGGTGTTGAAGAAGCCGTAGCCTTGTAGTCCATGTTGTTGTACTGTATGGCCCGTGCGCACGGGGGTGCTGGAGGCCGTGTGCACGGGGTCCCGTGTGCACGGGGGTCGAGGGCTCGTGTGCACGGGGGTGGCAGAGAAGCCAACTCTCATCCAGTAGGTCGTTCTTCATGGTCTTGTCGATGTCGATGCTTGTGTGTACTTGCCGGAGATGGTAGCACGGAAGTCTTTGCACTTGAGCGTCTTCTCGAAGATGAGGAAGACCGCTTGCGGTTCTTGATGAGGGCCTTGAGCTCTTCCATTTGCTTGTCCATCTTGGCGTTGATGACATTCTTCATAGCATTGAACTCGTCGCTTGTCGTGGTTGTAGACTGGAGGTGAAATGTCTTGCCTATCCATCACAAAACTTGAGCAAAGGTGAGTAGGAAATGAGATAAACAATACCAAGCTACCTTTTCCCAAAGTTGAGGATGTATCTCGTATCACTCAATGTGAGATGAAAGAATAGTGGAATTGGTACCGGACTTGTTCACTCACACCTACAAGTAAAAGCTTATCGAGTGGCTTGGTTAGGACAAGTGGCACAAATTTCATGCAAATTGAAGTCCAAGATATTGTAAATGTTGAAATAAATCCAAAGGACTCAAAATGCAAAGCAAGTGATCACAAATATAGAGGAGGGAAATAAAGAAACACACACGGTGGGATAATGGGCTTGTGCAACTATAGGGATGAGCAATACAAGATTGCCTAACGAAGACTAAGCTCGTGTTGCACAAACACTAGGAGAGCACTAGCTTGATTGCACACTTGGGCACGATTCACCACTTGGCACCAACCTATATGCATGCAAGCTAAATGTTACCTATTCCATGTATCCTCATGCACAAGTATATCTTTTCATGCTCAACTCTCTTTTGCTTATAAGCTTATGATTATTCTCTTTCTTGCTTAAAAGCTTTTTTTGCTCTTCTCTTCCTTTCCACTTTTCTTATTGAGCCTCAACCACAAACATGATATAAATATCACAAGATATGCACGGGAGTAAACAATTGCACTATATGATATATCCAATGATGCAAATATGATATCGTATCACTATGGTGCACAAGTTTTCGCGAAGCCCGGCAATACTCGGATAGCTAGTCTCAAATAGGTATGAAGGTATGCACAAAGATGGTGGGGCCATCAAGATGTAATGGCAAGGAAGGAAAAGTTTATGACGGAATGGATACCTTTGTCACACTTAACCTTTTACGAAGTCGGTGGGTAACCGGCCTTGCTTCCGGTTGAAGATGGTCTCAAAGGATGGATGGTCGTCGTCGATGTGGAAGCTAATGGTGGATGTAGTCGATGAACCGATACAAGTCACCGGTGGTGGATGAAGATGTAACCATCCCTAAGTAGCCGAAACACCTTAGGAGACTCAAATCACAACTCCAACAACCACAAATACCAAAAGTACCAAAATGGGTTAGTTTGCGGAAGTTGTGTGTGGTGGTGCGGAAGCTATGGCGTAGGGGCTATGCAAAAGATGCAAATATGGAGGAAATTTTATGGAGTCAAATGGTGGTAAAACTAAGATGAGCAGCTCAGGCACGTCACTAGCTTTTCAACGAGCCTAATAACACCCAAATCGGAGTTCGGGAGTGGAAGTTATGACCGAAAACGTAAAGTGGACGCGGCTGATTCTCGGAGGGCCGTGCGCATGGGGTCCAAGGCCCGTGGACAGGGGGTCCCGTGCGCACGGTACACATACCGAGGACACGGGGTCAGCAGAGACTTCGCGGGGGCCTGTGGGCACGGGGTGGGGAGCCCGTGGGCACGGGGTAGGCGGAAAATTCACGATTTTCTTGTCAAATTCGATGGGGGAAAGAAAAAATTGGGGTATGGGGACGCAATAGGAGTTAGATCTACTTGCTAGACACCAGATCCACGGATCAAAATCAACAAAAACTCACAAGAAACTTCAAATCACAAAAAAATTGTTATGGCTCTTTTTGTGGGGAATTTTCGAAATTGGGTAAGAACAAGCAAAATTAGGCTAGAAAAACAAAGAGGGGGGCTCCAATTTCATGAGAAACCTTGGCTCATGATACCAAAATGATATAGGGTGGAACCCTAAGTGGAGATCTTTCACGAATTGGAGGGGGAATCCCCAAGAACAAGATGAACACAAGAGGGAAAACAAGAGGAACACTCAAGAACAAGTCCAATCACACATCCACTAGACAATCAAACACACAAGATCCACAAGGTACATGAACAATCAAAGGGAAATAAGATACATGGTAGAGTTCATCCCAAATCCTATGAAGGAGATGAGGGCTTGATGATCTAGATAGATCCTTCCCACAAGGGGGTCTTCATCCACTAGGGATCTTCTCCAATGGAGGCCTTGAACTCCAATGGAGTGTCTCTCTCTCAAGAGGAATCCCAAAAGGGGAGATACATGAGCTAAGCTCTAGTGTTTAGATCTATTCTTAGCTTAGTCTAAATGAAGGAGATGAAGGAGTATATATAGGTCCAAGGGATGAAGGGGTAAGCAGGGGCGAAATGGGGATTACATGGGCAAAGCCCGCAGGAACACACAGGGGGGCCCGTGCGCACGGGGTAAGTGGAGCCCGTGCGCACGGGGTATCCAGAGACCTGACGCAAGGGCCCGTGCACACGGGGTCCGTGAGGCCCGTGGGCACGGTACACGCCCGTGCGCACGGGGTCTTCAGAACCGCCAGCCTGGGAGGCCCGTGGGCACGGGGTCGGAGGGGCCCGTGCGCACGGGGTCGCCTGGGAGCTACTGCCTTCTTCTTGGCGCCTCCTTCTCAGCTTCCAGGCTCCCCTCTTGGATGGTGTAGATGTTCTCTTCTTCTTCGACTCCTCCTCGATGAATGTGTAGCTCCGCTCACACCTATGTATGCATACGAGAGAGGGGTCAAGTAGTATACCATCCTCGAGAGGTATAAGTGGACACGTGTAAAGGAGATGATTCACATTTGTATGTATGAAGTAGATGTGGCACGTGTCACTTGCCAAATGGACTCTTGACATGGTGATGTCCATAGGATGCTCTGCATCACCTTGTGTTTATCTAGATTATAAAAGTATGGTGGCACATGATTTTATTGTTAAGAATAGGGAAGGAGAGCTTAAATACCAATTGTTCATTAATAAACATCATCCTGAGACTATTACCCTGCCTGCTCTGTCTTTGTTTGATTTATCTGCAGGCCAGTACCTTGTTCCGTTAAAGGCTATTCACGCCTATCGGAACCCTGCACCATCCATGGAGCCAGAGCCGGAACCACAAGTTGATCCTTCATGACAGTCTAATTACCTGTGGGATCCGGAGATGATTGTCAGCCAGTGGCAATCGGAGTCTTCCTCTTCTTCATCTCAGTATGACCCCAACTACTATTATGGATATCCGCCAGGCCAGCCATGGCCATAGACCAACTTAGGCCAAAAGCCTAAGCTTGGGGGAGTACGTATTTCCCACCGACATTACATTCATGTTCACACACTCATTGCTAGATGTCGGTGCTCATACTTTTTCATTGTATCATCCATGCTAGTTTAATTTCCTTTTTATGCCTTCTTCTTGTGTGTTTAATAAACCTTAAGAAAAACAAAAAAAATCAGTTGTAGCTTTTAATTAGTTTACTTTCCATGCTTGTACTAGTAATTAAAAAGAAAACCCAAAAAGATTTCCTGTTCTTCTTTTGCTTGTTGGGAGCTTTCCCATGTAAATAGTTTTATTTCTTTTCTTTTCTTTGGGGGTCTATAGGATAAGACCATGATTAAATTGTTGAAGTGGCTCTTGTATGCATAAATGTTGATCTGACAAAAGAGCCCATATTGCCTTGTCTTCTCCTGTTTATTGAATGTTTGCAGATTCCAGCTTAGTCCAATGCACGCGCACTATTATTATTATTCACATCGTTCAGTCGTGCAAGTGAAAGGCAATTGTGACGATATATGATGGACTGACTGAGATAAGAAAAGCTGGTATGAACTCGACCTCTTTTGTTTTTGTAAATATGATTAGTTCATCGTTCCTGATTCAGCCTATTATGAATAAACATGTTTGCAATGACAACTAGAGATCATAGTTTCTTGTGCCATGCTTGATTACCTATGAGTTATAATGGTTTACCTTGCGTGCCAACATGCTATTAAAATGGTTGTGATGTGGTATGATAGGGTGGTATCCTCCTCTGAATGATTTAAGTGACTTGACTTGGCACATGTTCACGCATGTACTTGAAACAAAATCAACATAGCCTTCACGATATTTATGTTCATGGTGGATTATATCCTACTCATGTTTGCATTCGGTGTTGATTAATTTTAATGCATGTTCATGACTGTTGTCGCTCTCTAGCTGGTCGCTTCCCAGTCTTTTGCTAGCCTTCACCTGTACTAAGCGGGAATACTGCTTGTGCATCCAATCCCTTAAACCCCAAAGTTATTCCACATGAGTCCACTATACCTACCTATATACGGTATCTACCTGCTATTCCAAGTAAATTTGTATGTGCCAAACTCTAAACCTTCAAATAAATATCATGTTTTGTATGCTCGAATAGCTCATGTATCAACTAGGGTTGTCCGTATCTTCCATGTTAGGCGGGTTATTCTCAAGAGGAGTGGACTCCGCTCCTCACTCACGAGATAAATGGCTGGTCACCGGGATGCCCAGTCTCATGCTTTATGCAAACTAAATCAAAATAATTGCAAAAAAAACTCCCCCTGGGACTTTTGTTAGTTGGAGGCACTCGTTGTTTCGAGCAAGCCATGGATTGATGCTTGTTGGTCGAAGGAGGAGTATAAACTTTACCATTCTATTTGGGAACCGCCTATATTGTGTGTACCATGGAAGGTGTTGCCATCTCTTGGTTGTTATGTTGACAATGAAAGTATACCGCTCAAAATATTATTCACCTCTATTTCAAAACTGAGCTCTGGCACCTCTACAAATCCCTGCTTCCCTCTGCGAAGGGCCTATCTATTTACTTTTATGCTGAGTCATCATCCTCTTATTAAAAAGCACCAGTTATAGAGCACCGCTGTCATTTGCATTCATTACTGTTAGTTTACATTGAGTATGACTTAACTGGATCTCTTTTACCATTAATTACAATGTCTAGTCAGTCCTTGCTCTTTAAAGGTGCTCTGCTTTTATGTTTTGCGGTCTTAGAAAGGGCTAGCGAGATACCACCTTGTTATATCATATTATGATTGTTTTGAGAAAGTGTTGTCATCCGAGATTTATTATTATTGCTCGCTAGTTGATTATGCCATTGATATGAGTAAACTTGAGACCTATGCGTTATTGTGAATGTGGTTAGTTATAATCTTTGCTGAAAACTTGAATGCTGGCTTTACATATTTACAACAACAAGAGCAAACAGAGTTTGTAAAATTTTTTCTTTATCACTTTTAGTTTGTCAACTGAATTGCTTGAGGACAAGCAGAGGTTTAAGCTTGGGGGAGTTGATACGTCTCTGTTGTATCTAATTTTCCAAACACTTTTGCCCTTGTTTTGGACTCTAACTTGCATGATTTGAATGGAACGAACCCGGACTGACGCTGTTTTCGGCAGAATTACCATGGTGTTATTTATGTGCAGAAACAAACGTTCTCGGAATGACTTGAGACTTCACGGAGCAACTTTTTGGAAAATATATGAAAAACTGCAAAAGATGGAGGCCAGGGGGCCCACCACATGTCCACGAGGGTGGGGGGCGCGCCCCCTACCTCGTGGGCCCCCTGATGCCTCTCCGACTCCAACTCCAACTCCATATATTGTGTTTCGGGGAGAAAAAAACCAGAGAGAAGAATTCATCACGTTTTACGATACGGAGCCGCCACCAAGCCCTAAAATCTCTCGGGAGGGCTGATCTGGAGTTCGTTTGGGGCTCCGGAGAGGGGAATCTGTCGCCATCGTCATCATCAACCATCCTCCATCACCAATTTTATGATGCTCACCGCCTTGCGTGAGTAATTCCACTGTAGGCTTGCTGGACGGTGATGGGTTGGATGGGATCTATCATGTAATCGAGTTAGTTTTGTTAGGGTTTGATCCCTAGTATCCACTATGTTCTGAGATTGATGTTGCTATGACTTTGCTATGCTTAATGCTTGTCACTAGGGCCCGAGTGCCATGATTTCAGATCTGAACCTATTATGTTTTCATCAATATATGAGTGTTCTTGATCCTATCTTGCAAGTCTATAGTCACCTATTATGTGTTATGATTTGTTAACCCCGAAGTGACAATAATCGGGATACTTACCGGTGATGACCGTAGTTTGAGGAGTTCATGTATTCACTATGTGTCAATGCTTTGTTCCGGTTATCTATTAAAAGGAGGCCTTAATATCCCTTAGTTTCCATAAGGACCCCGCTGCCACGGGAGGGTAGGACAAAATATGTCATGCAAGTTCTTTTCCATAAGCACGTATGACTATGTTCGGAATACATGCCTACATTATATCAATGAACTGGAGCTAGTTCTGTGTCACCCTAGGTTATGACTGTTACATGATGAACCGCATCCGGCATAATTCTCCATCACCGATCCATTGCCTATGAGCTTTCCGTATATTGTTCTTCGCTTATTTACTTTCCCGTTGCTATTGCTAGCATCACTACAAAATACCAAAAACATTACTTTTACTATTGTTACCTTTTGCTACTGTTACCACTACTATCATATTACTTTGCTACTAAATACTTTGCTGCAGATACTAAGTTTCCAGGTGTGGTTGAATTGACAACTCAGCTGCTAATACTTGAGAATATTCTTTGGCTCCCCTTGTGTCGAATCAATAAATTTGGGTTGAATACTCTACCCTCGAAAACTGTTACGATCCCCTATACTTGTGGGTTATCACATACTAAGAACTTTTATTCTACTAGATCAAGATATTGCCAAAAGGATCGAACTAAGAAAAACGGTAAAGATAAAAGTGATGGTGATACGATACCGGGGCACTCCCCCAAGCTTGGATGTTGCCAAGGGGAGTGCCCATACCCATGTGATTATGTCTCCTTTGTTGGTGAAGAAGGTGGAGTTGTTGATGATGGATAGTCGCATATCGAGCGTAGGAGATCTTCTAACTTGTGGATAATGCCCTTGAGTGCGATGATATGCTCCTTCAACAAAAAAAATTCACGTGTGAGATACTTATTTTGTATACGAGCTAACTCAATCATCTTGAAAGCTTCGATTTCTGTTGGGGTAAGAAGATAGTGATCCAGTTGAAGGGTGTCTTCTGTTGCCGGAACTTGGTCCTCCATGGCCTTCTTGATCCCTTCATCCTTGTTGATCTCCATGGGTTCTTCTCTCTTCAGCTCTATCTTCATTCGCCAAGCATCGTTGCCCTCATGGTTGGAGGAGGGAGACGACATAGTGCCTGGCCTTGACAACCCTGACAGAAAACAGCTCGAAACAAAGATAGGAGATTTTTGCGTGATACGGGAGTCAAAACCCCCGGGAGATTATATATTGAATTTTTACCGACCAAAATACATGCCGTGTACGAAAACGGAGACCGGAGAGCACACGAGGTGCCCACGAGGTAGGGGGCGCGCCCAGTAGGGTAGGGCGCGCCCTCCACCCTCGTGGAGCCCTCGTGTCCTTTCCGGACTGCTACTTATTTTTCTATTTTTCTAAATATTCCAAAACGGAGAAATATTGCCTTAAAAACTATTTTGGAGTCGGTTTACTTACCGTACCACATACCTATTCCTTTTCGGAGTCTGGAACGTTCCGGAAAGTGTCCCTTATGTATTCCTCCGGGGTTACAGTTTCAATAACATTGGTTTCAACTTTCAACATTTATGGGGTTACCTGATATATAATATTTAATTCTTTGACCGTTCACCACCTTCGGATTTGTGCCTTCGAAGTTGTTGATTTTTATGGCACTGGAATGATAGACCTCCTCGATAAGGTAAGGTCCTTCCCACTTAGAGAGAAGTTTTCCTGCAAAAAATCTTAAACGAGAGTTGTATAGCAATACATAATTGATAACCCACAAGTATAGGGGATCGCAACAGTTTTCGATAAGTAAGAGTGTCAAACCCAATGAGGAGCTAAAGGTAGAACAAATATTCCCTCAAGTTCTATCGACCATCGATACAACTCTACGCACGCTTGACGTTCGCTTTACCTAGAACAAGTATGAAACTAGAAGTACTTTGTAGGTGTTGTTGGATATGTTTGCAAAATAATAAAGAGCAAGTAAATA
Source organism: Triticum dicoccoides (assembly GCF_002162155.2). Taxonomy (NCBI): domain Eukaryota; kingdom Viridiplantae; phylum Streptophyta; class Magnoliopsida; order Poales; family Poaceae; genus Triticum; species Triticum dicoccoides. Next base: position 353,612,321 of record NC_041390.1, on the reverse strand, counting down.
AAAGGTAGGGGCTGTTGTAAGTAAAGAAGCAATAAAGTAAATATAGCGAGTGTGAAAAAGTGGTGGTAGGAGTTGCGAGATTGCCCCTAAGCAATTGACTACTTTACTAGACCGATAGCAAGTATTATGTGGGAGAGGCCACTGCTAGCATGTCATCCCTGACTTGGAATTCTATGCACTTATGATTGGAACTATTAGCAAGCATCCGCAACTACTAATGTTCATTAAGGTAAACCCAACCATAGCATTAAGGTATACTGGTCCCCCTTCAATCACGTATGCATCAATTTCTATGCTAGGTTGAAGCTTCTGTCACTCTTGCCCTCCAATACATAGTCCTATCAACATACAACTAACCCTAGGGTGTGATCCACGCGCGCAATCATATGATGGGCACCAAAGGATAGCAACATAACCACAAGCAAATTAAATCAATCATAGCAATTCATCAACCACCGATAGGACAACGAAAATCTACTCAGACATCATAGGATGGCAACACATCATTGGATAATAATATGAAGCATAAAGCACCATGTTCAAGTAGAGGGTACAACGGGTTGCGGGAGAGTGGACCGCTGTAGATAGAGGGGGGAAGGTGATGGAGATGTTGGTGAAGATGGCAGAGGTGTTGGTGTAGATCGCGGTGATGATGATGGCCCACGGTGGCACTCTAGTGCCACCGAAAGTGAGGGGGAGAGAGCCCCCTCCTTCTTCTTCTTCCTTGACCTCCTCCCTAGGTAGGAGAAGGGTTTCCCCTCTGGTCCATGGCCTCCATGGCGTGGGAGGGGCGAGAGCCCCTCCAAGATTGGATCTGTCTCTCTGTCTCTCTATGTTTCTGTGTTCTCAGATTCTTCCCTTTCACCGTTTCTTATATTCACGGAGATCCGTAACTCCAATTGGGCTGAAATTTTAACACGATCTCTATCCGGATATTAGCTTTCTTGCGGCGAAATAAGGGCATCAACCGCCTTACGGGTGGCCCACGAGGGTCAGGGCGCGCCCAGGGGGCAGGCGCGCCCCCTGCCTCGTGGCCACCTCGGGCACCATCTCGCGTGGATTTTTCTTCCCAAAAATCATATATATTCCAAAAAAATATCCGTCAGTTTTTATCCCGTTTGGACTCCGTTTGATATGGATATTCTGCGAAACAAAAAACATGCAACAAACAGGAACTAGCACTGGGCACTGGATCAATATGTTAGTCCCAAAAATAGTATAAAAAGTTGCCAAAAGTATATGAAAGTTGTAGAATATTGGCATGGAACAATCAAAAATTATTGATACGATGGAGACGTATCAACATCCCCAAGCTTAATTCCTGCTCGTCCTCGAGTAGGTAAATGATAAAAAAAATAATTTTTGATGTGGAATGCTACTTAGCATAATCCTGATCACATATCTAATCATGGCATGAATATTAAGATACGAGTGATTCAAAGCAATAGTCTATCATTTGACATAAAAACAATAATACTTCAAGCCTACTAATAAAGCAATCATGTCTTTTCAAAATAACATGGCCAAAGAAAGCTATCCCTACAAAATCATATAGGCTGGCTATGCTCCATCTTCACCACACAAAATATTCACATCATGCACAACCCCAATGACAAGCCAAGCAATTGTTTCATACTTTTGACGTTCTCAAACCTTTTCAACTTTCACGCAGTACATGAGCGTGAGCCATGGACATAGCACTATAGGTGGAATAGAATGGTGGTTGTGGGGAAGACAAAAAGGAGAAGATAGTGTCACATCAACTAGGCGTATCAACGGGCTATGGAGATGCCCATCAATAGATATCAATGTGAGTGAGTAGGGATTGCCATGCAACAGATGCACTAGAGCTATAAGTGTATGGAAGCTCCAACTGAAACTAAGTGGGTGTGCATCCAACTTTCTTGCTCATGAAGACCTCGGGCATTTGAGGAAGCCCATCATCGGAATATACACGCCAAGTTCTATAATGAAAATTCCCACTAGTATATGAAAGTGATAACTCAAGAGACTCTCTATATGAAGAACATGGTGCTATTTTGAAGCACAAGTGTGGAAAAAGGATAGTAGCACTGCCCTTTCTCTCTTTTTCTCTCATTTTTTATTTTTTTATTTTTTGGTGTGCTTCTTTGGCCTTTTTTTATTTGGGCTTCTTTGGCCTCTTTTATATTTTTGTAAAGTCCGGAGTCTCATCCCAACTTATGGGGGAATCATAGTCTCCATCATCCTTTCCTCACTGGGGCAATGCTCTAATAATGATGATCATCACACTTTTATTTACTTACAACTCAATATTACAACTCGATACTAGAACAAAGATATGACTCTATATGAATGCCTCCGGCGGTGTACCGGGATGTGCAATGATCTAGCGTAGCAATTACATCAAAAAACGGACAAGCCATGAAAACATCATGCTAGCTATCTTACGATCATGCAAAGTAATATGACAATGAATGCTCAAGTCATGTATATGATGATGATGGAAGTTGCATGGCAATATATCTCGAAATGGCTATGGAAATGCCATAATAGGTAGGTATGGTGTCTGTTTTGAGGAAGGTATATGGTGGGTTTATGGTACCGGCGAAAGTTGCGCGGTACTAGAGAGGCTAGCAATGGTGGAAGGGTGAGAGTGCGTATAATCCATGGACTCAACATTAGTCATAAAGAACTCACATACTTATTGCAAAAATCTATTAGTCATCGAAACAAAGTACTATGCGCATGCTCCTAGGGGGATAGATTGGTAGGAAAAGACCATCGCTCGTCCCCGACCGCCGCTCATAAGGAAGACAATCAATAAATAAATCATGCTCCGACTTCGTTACATAATGGTTCATCATACATGCATGCTATGGGAATCACAAACCTCAACACAAGTATTTCTACAATCCACAACTACCCACTAGCATGTCTCTAATATCATCATCTTTATATCGCAAAACTATTGCAAGGAATCAAACATATCATATTCAGTGATCTACAAGTTTTATGTAGGATTTTATGACTAACCATGTGAATGACCAGTTCCTGTCATCTCTCTAAATAGATATAAGTGAAGCAAGAGAGTTTAATTCTTTCTACAAAAGATATGCCAGTGCCCTAACAAATCTAAGTGAAGCAAAAGAGCATTCTACAAATGGCAATTTTCTATGTAAAGAGAAACAGGCAATCCAAACTTCAAATGACATAAGCGAAGCACATGAAGCATTCTATAAAGCCATACTCAAAAGATATAAGTGAAGTGCAATGAGAATTCTATAAATCAACTAAGGACTATCTCATACCAGCATGGTGCATAAAAGAAAGATGAAAACTAAATGCAAAAGACGCTCCAAGATTGCACATATCACATGAACGAAACAAATCCGAAAACATACCGATACTTGTTGAAGAAAGAGGGGATGCCTTCCGGGGCACCCCCAAGCTTAGATGCTTGAGTCTCCTTGAATATTTACATGGGGTGCCTTGGGCATCCCCAAGCTTGAGCTCTTGCCTCTCTTCCTTCTTCTCACATCAAGACCTTCTCGATCATCGAACACTTCATCCACACAAAACTTCAACAGAAAACTCGGTAAGATCCATTAGTATAATGAAGCAAATAACTACTCTAAGTACTGTTGCAAACCAATTCATATTTTGTTTCTGCATTGTGTCTACTGTAATATAACTTTTTCATGGCTTAATCCACTGATATGAATCGATAGTTCATCAAAACAAGCAAACTATGCATCAAAAACAAAATCTGTCTAAAACAGAACAGTCTGTAATAATCTGAACATTCACCATAGTTATGATACTTGAAAACTTATACCAAAATTAGGAAAAATAAACAATTTGTATAGGAAGACAGTGCAAAAAGAATCAGAACCATTTGACATTCCAACTAAAAATGTAAAATCGCGCGCTGCAGCCAAAGTTTCTGTCCTGCACCGTACAAACCATCAAGCAAATGTAAACATCCTAAAGGCAAACCTTGGCACATTATTTTTATAATACAATGGAATTGTACAATGGGATAATTATTTTTATTGAAAAGTTTCTGTAATCAAGATTCACAAAGTTTCCATGAGCATGAACAAAGTTCAAGGCTAGCTCCCACTTCAACAATGCTTTGTCTTTCTCACTTTTGCTTTCCTTTTTGAAAAAGTTTTGGGTTCCCCTCTTTATTTTTGTTGTTTTTAAACTATATAAAAGCACTCAACAGAAATAAATGACTCTCTAAAACTTCCGGGCTGTCTCCCTGGCACTTTAAAGCCATTAAGCTAGGCATATAGTGCTCATGTAATGGATCCACCCGGATCCCAAGGTATATCAAAGCCAATTTTAATTAGCAGTGATTTGTAATTTAGTGGTGAGCACAAGGTAACATATATCATGTAATGACAAAGTCTAACTCTCTTCCTATGCATCGGCATGTCATAAAAGAACAATTCATGCACACATAGTAAAGGCCAATGCATAGTATAAACAGTTTCTTGCAATTTTATCATATTGGAAACATAGAGAGGTGGAGATATAGTTCCTCTCTCATAATAATTGCAAGTAGGAGCAGCAAGCACATGCATATTATATTCATCAAAATCATCATGTGCAACGGTAAAAGGCAACCCATCAATATAATCCTTAATAAGGGCAACTTCTCCGATATAGTGTAGTCGGGAGAATTCAAAAAGATAATAGGACTATCATGTGTGGGTGCAATAGCAACAATTTCATCTTTAACATAAGGAACTATAACAAGTTCATCTCCATAAGCATAATTCATATTGGCATCTTGGCCACAAGTATAGCAAGCATCATCAAAAAGGGATATTTCAAGAGAATCAATGGGATCATAACAATGATCATAGCAATCATCCTCCGGTAAGCACGAAGGGAAATTAAACAATGTATGAGTTGAAGAGTTACTCTCATTAGAAGGTGGGCATGGGTAGCTAATCCTCTCTTCCTCCTTTTGTTCTTCACTCTCCTCATCATCTTTTTCATCCAATGAGCTCACAGTTTCATCAATTTCTTCTTCCATAGACTCCTGCAAAATATTAGTCTCTTCTTGGACAGCGGAGTAGTCCTCAATATATGGTTCAACATAGGCATTAGAAGCATAATTATCATAGCAATATTTAAGTATGGCAAAAAATTTAGATTTGTAAAGAGTAGCATCATACTTTTCAATCAAAGAAGCAATTTCGTAAGAACCCTTAAAAGCAACAAATTCTTCAATTTATTGAACATCATAGTAACTATAAACACCCTTAGCATACGAAGATACGATTCCATTATCACTAAACTCACATTGGCAGGGAAGGTGTTTCTTAGGGTTTTTAGAACAACAAGTAAAATCATATATTTCACATAAATTCCAAGCATATCATTGCAAACGATGAATTTGACCCAATAGAATTTTCCCCTTTTCAGATATTTGGTGTCGCACATAACAAGCATGCTCATCTAAAGATTTTCCCTCAACTAAGCTAGTTGGGGTTTTAGCACGAGCACATATGGATCGAAGATGATCCAAGTAATAAGCTTCAGCAGTGTGATAGATTTTGAGTGGTTCTTCAACCACTGGTTCAGTAGGTACAACTATTTTTTCTTGGTATTTTGCGTTTCCTACCCATAACTAAAGATAGAAAACAACTAAGAACAGCAAATAAAAATTACTTAGTGATAAAGCAAACAAGCACACACGAGAATATTCACCCCACGCTATTGCTCCCCGGCAACGGCGCCAGAAAAAGGTCTTGATAACCCACAATATAGGGGATCGCAACAGTTTTCAATAAGTAAGAGTGTCGAACCCAACGAGGAGCTAAAGGTAGAACAAATATTCCCTCAAGTTCTATCGACCACCGATACAACTCTACGCACGCTTGACGTTCGCTTTACCTAGAACAAGTAAGAAACTAGAAGTACTTTGTAGGTGTTGTTGGATAGGTTTGCAAGATAATAAAGAGTACGTAAATAAAAAGTAGGGGCTGTTTAGATAAAGAAACAATAAAGTAAATATAGCGAGTGTGGAAAAGTGGTGGTAGGAGTTCTGAAATTGCCCCTAAGCAATTGACTACTTTACTAGACCGATAGCAAGTATTATGTAGGAGAGGCCATTGCTAGCATGTCATCCCTGACTTGGAATTCTATGCACTTATGATTGGAACTATTAGCAAGCATCCGCAACTACTAATGTTTATTAAGGTAAAACCCAACCATAGCATTAAGGTATATTGGTCCCCCTTCAATCCAGTATGCATCAATTTCTATGCTAGGTTGAAGCTTCTGTCACTCTTGCCCTCCAATACATAGTCCTATCAACATACAAATAACCCTAGGGTGTGATCCACGTTTGCAATCATATGATGGGCACCAAAGGACAGCAACATAACCAGAAGCAAATTAAATCAATCATAGCAATTCATCAACCACCGATAGGACAACGAAAATCTACTCAGACATCATAGAATGGCAACACATCACTGGATAATAATATGAAGCATAAAGCACCATGTTCAAGTAGAGGGTACATCGGGTTGTGGGAGAGTGGACCGCTGTAGATAGAGGGGGTAAGGTGATGGATATGTTGGTGAAGATGGCGGAGGTGTTGGTGTAGATCACGGTGATGATGGTGGCTCCCGGTGGCACTCCGGTGTCACCGGAAGCGAGGGGGAGAGAGCCCCCCTCCTTCTTCTTCTTCCTTGACCTCCTCCCTAGGTGGGAGAAGGGTTTCCCCTCTGGTCCGTGGCCTCCATGGCGTGGGAGGGTCGAGATCCCCTCCGAGATTGGATATGTCTCTCTGTCTCTCTCTGTTTCTGCGTTCTCAGATTCTTCCCTTTCACCTTCTCTTATATTCCCGGAGATCCGTAACTCTGATTGGGCTGAAATTTTAACACGATCTCTATCCGGATATTAGCTTTCTTGCGGCGAAAGAAGGGAATCAACCACCTTACGGGTGGCCCACGAGGGTCAGGGGCGCGCCCCCTGCCTCGTGGTCATCTCGGCCACCGTCTCGCGTGGATTTTTCTTCCCAAAAATCATATATATTCCAAAAAAAATCTGCGTCAGTTTTTATCCCGTTTGGACTCCGTTTGATATGGATATTTTGCGAAACAAAAAACATGCAACAAACAGGAACTGGCACTGGGCACTGGATCAATATGTTAGTCCCAAAAATAGTATAAAAAGTTGCCGAAAGTATATGAAAGTTGTAGAATATTGGCATGGAACAATAAAATAATTATAGATACGACGGAGACGTATCAATAATCCCCTACATTAAACTCATGCTTTTGTATCCTTTTGTCATGCCATCTTTTAACCTTTTCTTTAAACAACTTGGCATTTTCATAGGCTTGGGTTCTCCATTCATCAAGTGAGCTAATATCAAATAGCCGCTTGTCACCGGCAAGTTTAAAATCATAATTGAGTTCTTTAATGGCCCAATATGCCTTGTGTTCTAGTTAGAGAGGTAAGTGACATGCTTTTCCATAAACCATTTTATACGGAGACATACCCATATGATTTTTATATGCAATTCTATAGGCCCATAATGCATCATCAAGTTTCTTGGACCATTTTTTTCTAGATCCATTTACAGTCTTTTGCAAAATTAATTTGAGCTCTCTATTACTCAATTCTACTTGACCACTAGACTGAGGATGATAAGGAGATGCAATTCTATGGTTAACATCATATTTAGCAAGCATTTTACGGAAATCACCATGAATAAAATGTGAACCACCATCAGTCATTAAATATCTAGGACTCCAAATCTTGGTAAAATAACTTCTTTAAGCATTTTAATAGAAGTGTTATGATCAGCGCTACTAGTTGGAATAGCTTCTACCCACTTAGTAACGTAATCAACAGCAACTAAAATATGTGTATATCCATTAGAGGAAGGGAAAGGTCGCATATAGTCAAAGCCCCAAACATCAAATGGTTCAATAACAAGTGAATAATTCATAGGCATTTCTTGACGTCTACTAATATTACCAATTCTTTGACACTCATCACAAGATAAGAAAAACTTACGGGCATCCTTGAAGAGAGTAGGCCAATAAAAACCAGATTGCAATACCTTATATGCAGTTCTCTCTCCAGCATGGTGTCCTCCATAAGCTTCGGAGTGACACTTGCATAGGATCTGTTCCTATTCATGCTCAGGTACACAACGTCTAATAACACCATGTACTCCTTCTTTATAAAGATGTGGGTCATCCCAAAAGTAATGCCTCAAATCATAGAAGAACTTTTTCTTTTGCTGGTATGTGAAACTAGGTGGTATAAACTTAGCAACGATGTAATTAGCATAATCAGCATACCATGGAGCAGTATGAGAAGCATTTATGACATTTAATTGTTCATCGGGAAAGCTATCATCAATAGGAAGTGGGTCATCAAGCACATTTTCTAACCTAGACAAGTTGTCTGCAACGGGGTTCTCAGCTCCCTTTCTATCAATAATATGCAAATCAAATTCTTGTAGCAAGAGAACCCATCTAATAAGTCTAGGTTTAGCATCTTTCTTTTCCATAAGATATTTAATAGCAGCATGATCAGTGTGAATAGTTACTTTAGAATCAACAATATAAGGTCTGAACTTATCACAAGCAAATACAACCGCTAAGAATTCTTTTTCAGTAGTAGCATAATTTCTTTGAGCATTGTCTAGGGTTTTACTAGCATATTGAATAACATTTAATTTCTTATCAACTCTTTGTCCTAGAACAACACCTACAACATAATCACTAGCATCACACATAATTTCAAAGGGTAAATTCCAATCAGGTGGCTGAACAATAGGTTCAAAGATCAATGCTTTCTTAAGTATTTCAAATGCTTCTACACAATCATCATCAAAAACAAATGGTATATCTTTTTGTAATAAATTAGTCAGAGGCCGAGAAATTTTTGAGAAGTCCTTAATAAACCTCCTATAAAATCCGGCATGGCCAAGGAAACTTCTTATACCTTTGATGTCCTTGGGACATGGCATCTTCTCAATAGCATCAACTTTGGCTTTATCAACTTCAATACCTCTTTCAGAAACTTTATGCCCCAAGACAATACCTTCATTAACCATAAAGTGGCACTTTTCCCCATTCAAGACAAGATTAGTTTCTTCACATCTCTGCAAAACTCGATCAAGGTTGCTCAAGCAATCATCAAAACAAGATCCATAGACGAAAAAATCGTCCATGAAAACCTCGCAAATCTTTTCACAAAAGTCAGAGAATATAGCCATCATGCATCTTTGAAAGATAGCAGGTGCATTACATAAACCAAAAGGCATACGTCTATAAGCAAAAGTACCAAAAGGGCAAGTAAAAGTAGTCTTTGGTTGATCTTTGGCTGACACAGGTATTTGAGAGAACCCAGAATAACCATCTAGAAAGCAAAAATGTGTATGTTTGGATAATCTTTCTAGCATTTGATCGATAAAAGGTAAGGGGTAATGATCCTTTTTATTAGCCTTATTTAATTTGCGGAAATCAATTACCATCCTATAACATGTAATAATTCTTTGAGGGATCAATTCATCTTTATCATTAGGAACAACAGTAATACCTCCCTTCTTAGGGACACAATGGACCGGGATTACCCACTGACTATCAGCAACGGGATAGATTATACATGCCTCAAGGAGCTTTAGTATTTCCTTTCTTACCACTTCTTTCATTTTAGGATTCAGTCGACATTGATGATCACGAACTGGTTTAGCATCTTCTTCCAAATTAACTTTATGTTGACATAGAGTGGGACTAATGCCCTTAAGATCATCAAGAGTATACCCAATAGTAGCACGGTGCTTCTTCAGAGTTCTCAATAATCTCTCTTCCTCATGCTCTGAAAGGTTAGCACTAATAATAACAGGATATATCTTTTTCTCATCGAGATAAGCATATTTAAGAGTATCAGGTAACGGTTTAAGCTCAAACACGGGATCACCCTTGGGTGGAGGAGGATCCCCTAAGATTTCAACAGGCAAATTGTGTTTCAGAATAGGTTCCTGTTTAAAGAATACTTCATCTATTTCCCTTCTTTCATTCATAAACATGTCATTTTCATGGTCTAGCAAGTATTGTTCTAAAGGATCACTAGGAGGTACGGCAATAGAAGCAAGACCAATAATTCCATCCTTACTAGGTAATCACGGTGTTGTCTACTAAATTTAGAGAAATTAAATTCATGAGTCATATCATCTAAACCGACAGTAACAACATCCCTTTTGCAATCTATGGTAGCATTAACAGTGTTTAGGAAGGGTCTACCAAATATAATGGGACAAAAGATATCTTGTGGGGAACCAAGAACAAGAAAATCAGCAGGATATTTCGTTTTCCCACACAAGACTTCAACATCTCTAACAATTCCCATTGGTGAAAGAGTATCTCTATTGGCAAGTTTAATTGTGACATCAATATCTTCTATCTCAGCAGGTGCAATATCATGCATAATTTCTTTGTATAAGGAATGAGGTATTGCGCTAGCACTAGCACCCATATCACATAGGCCATGATAACAATGATCTCCTATTTTAACAGAAATAACAGGCGTGCCTACCATGGGTCTAGGTTTATCTTTAGCATAGGGTTTAGCAATTCTAGCAGTTTCATCACAAAAATAAATAACATGTCCATCAATATTATCAGACAAGAGATCTTTAACAATAGCAATATTAGGTTCAACTTTAACTTGCTTAGGAGGTGTATATGTTTTAATATTGCTTTTATGAACTACAGTTGAAGCTTTAGCATGATCCTTTATCCTAATAGGGAAAGGTGGTTTCTCAACATAAGCAGTAGGAACATAGGATCATTATAACTGACAATCTTTTCTTCAACTTTAATAGGTGCAGCTACTTTTACTTCTATGGGAGGATGATATTTAAACCACTTCTCCTTGGGGAGATCAACATAAGTAGCAAAAGATTCATAGAAAGAAGCTACCATCTCAGAGTCAAGTCCATATTTAGTGGTAAATTTACAAAAAATATCGGTATCCATAAAAGATTTAACACAATCAAAACTAGGTGTCATACCTGACTCCTTACCTTTGTCGAGGTCCCAATCTTCAGAGTTGCGTTTAATTATTTCCAATAAATCCCATTTGAATTCAACAGTCTTCATCATAAAAGAACTAGCACAAGAAGTATCAAGCATGGTGCGATTGTTATCAGAAAGCCGAGCATAAAATTTTTGAATAATCATTTCTCTTGAGAGCTCATGATTGGGGCATGAATATAACATTGATTTAAGCCTCCCCCAAGATTGAGAGATGCTTTCTCCTTCGCGAGGCCAAAAAATATATATGTAATTGCGATCACGATGAACAAGATGCATAGGATAAAACTTCTGATGAAATTCCAATTTCAATCGTTTGTAATTCCAAGACCCCATATCATCACATAGCCTATACCATGTCGATGCATCTCCCTTCAAAGATAAAGGGAAGACCTTCTTCTTAACAACATCTCCGGGTACACCTGCAAGCTTAAATAATCCACAAACTTCATCCACGTATATTAGATGCTCATCAGGATGTTTTGTTCCATCTCCTAAAAAAGGATTAGCTAGCATTTTTTCTATCATACCCGAAGGAATTTCAATGCAGACATTTTCATTTTCATTTTCAGTAGGTTCAGTAGGTTGAGGAGCAACTCTTTGCTCTACTGGTTGGGGTGAAGATACCCCGAACAAGCCCCTCAAAGGATTACTTTCCATAGTAACGAGTGACAGTAAATTTCAGCACACTATATAAATTTTTCCTTACCAAATTCCACCTACCAAAGGCGCTTCACTCCCCGACAACGGCGCCAGAAAAGAGTCTTGATGACCCACAAGTATAGGGGATCTATTGTAGTCCTTTCGATAAGTAAGAGTGTCGAACCCAACGAGGAGCAGAAGGAAATGATAAGCAGTTTCCAGCAAGGTATTCTCTACAACTACTGAAATAAGTGGTAACAGATGGTTTTGTGATAGGATAGTTTGTAATGAGTAACAAGTAACAAAAGTAAATAAAGTTCAGCAAGGTGGCCCAATCCTTTTTGTAGCAAAGGACAAGCCTGGACAAACTCTTATATGATGTAAAGCGCTCCCGAGGACACATGGGAATATCGTCAAGCTAGTTTTCATCACGCTCATATGATTCGCGTTCGGTACTTTGATAATTTGGTATGTGGGTGGACTGGTGCTTGGGTACTGCCCTTACTTGGACAAGCATCCCACTTATGATTAACCTCTATTGCAAGCATCCGCAACTACAACAAAAGTATTAAGGTAAACCTAACCATAGCATGAAACATATGGATCCAAATCAGCCCCTTACGAAGCAACGCATAAACTAGGGTTTAAGCTTCTGTCACTCTAGCAATCCATCGTCTACTTATTACTTCCCAATGCCTTCCTCTAGGCCCAAATAATGGTGAAGTGTCATGTAGTCGACGTTCACATAACACCACTAGAGGAGGGACAACATACATCTCATCAAAATATCGAACGAGTACCAAATTCACATGACTACTAATAGCAAGACTTCTCCCATGTCCTGAGGAACAAAAGTAACTACTCACAAAGCATAAACATGTTCATAATCAGAGGGGTATTAATGTGCATATAGGATCTAAACATATGATCTTCCACCAATTAAACCAACTAGCATCAACTGCAAGGAGTAATTAACACTACTAGCAACCTACTAGCACCAATCCCGGACTTGGAGACAAGAATTGGATACAAGAGATGAACTAGGGTTTTGAGAGGAGATGGTGCTGATGAAGATGTTGATGGATATTGCCCTCTCCCGATGAGAGGAGCGTTGGTGATGATGATGGCGATGATTTTCCCCTCCGAGAGGGAAGTTTCCCCGGCAGAACAGCTCCACCAGAGCGCTAGATTGGTTCTGCCAAGGTTCCGCCTCTTGGCAGCGGAGTTTCATCCGAGAAGATGGATTGTTATTTTTTCCCATCGAAAGACTTCATATAGCAGAAGATGGCCACCGGAGGGCCACCAGGGGCCCACGAGGTAGGGGGTGCGCCCAGGGGGGTAGGGCGCGCCCCCACCCTCGTGGGTAGGGTGTGCCCCCCTGGTGAATCTCTTCCGCTGAGTATTTTTTATATATTTGGAAAATGTCTTCCGTGAAGTTTCAGGACTTTTGGAGCTGTGCATAATAGGTCTCTAATATTTGCTCCTTTCCAGCCCAGAATCCCAGCTGCCGGCATTCTCCCTCTTTATGTAAACATTGTAAAATAAGAGAGAATAGGCATAAGTATTGTGACATAATGTGCAATAACAGCCCATAATGCAATAAATATAGATATAAAAGCATGATGCAAAATGGACGTATCATCCCTCGAACTCTTGATCCAGCAGAGGGTCGAGGGAGAGTTTCATCAGCACGACGGCGTGGTGACGCTGATGGTGATGTGATCTGCTCAGAGATTCACCTAAGCACTATGACACTATGACCGAAGGAGTAGACTATGGAGGAGGGCACCACACACGGCTAAGAGAACAACTGATGTGCTATGGGGTGCCCCATGCCCCTATATATAAAGAAGGGGAGGAGGAGGCTGGCCACCAAGGGGGCGCACCATGGGTGGGAGTCCTACTAGGACTCCACTCCTAGTAGGATTCATCCCCCTTTCCCTTTCTCATCGGAGGGGAAAAGGAAGGAGAGGGAGAGGGAAAGGGGGCCGCGCCCCCTTCTCCTTGTCCTATTCGGACTCCCTTGGAGGGGGCGTGCTCCACCGCTTGCGGGCTCCCCTCTCTCTCCCTAAGGCCCATGTATGCCCAATACCTCCCCGGCGGGTTTCGGTAACCCCTCGGTACTCTGAAATATACCTGAACCTTTCTGAAACCATTATGGTGTCCGAATATCATCGTCCAATATATCAATCTTTACCTCTCGACCATTTCTAGACTCCTCATCATGTCCGCGATCTCATCCGGGACTCCGAACAAGCTTCGGTCACCAAAAACACATAACTCATAATACAAATCGTCATCGAACATTAAGCATGCAGACCCTACGGGTTTGAGAACTATGTAGACATGACCGATACACATCTCCGGTCAATAACCAATAGTGGAACCTGGATGCTCATATTGGTTCCTACATATTCTACGAAGATCTTTATTAGTCAAACCGCAATAACAACATACGTTATTCCCTTTGTCATCGGTATGTTACTTGCCTGAGATTTGATCGTCGGTATCCTCATCCCTAGTTCAATATCATTACCGGCAAGTCTCTTTACTTGTTCTGTAATGAATCATCCCGCAACTAACTCATTAGTCACATTGCTTGCAAAGCTTATAGTGATGTGCATTACCGAGAGGGCCCACAGATACCTCTCTGATACTTGGAGTGACAAATCCTAATCTTGATCGATGCCAACCCAACAAACACCTTCGAAGACACATATAGAGCATCTTTATAATCACCCAGTTACGTTGTGACATTTGATAGCACACAAGGTGTTCCTCCGGTATTCGAGAGTTGCATAATCTCATAGTCAGAGGAATATGTATAAGTCATGAAGAAAGCAATAGCAATAAAACTTAACGATCATTATGCTAAGCTAACGGATGGGTCTTGTCCATCACATCATTCTATAATGATGTGATCCTGTTCATCAAATGACATCACATGTCTATGGTTAGGAAACTTAACCATCTTTTGATTAACGAGCTAGTCAAGTAGAGGCATACTAGGGACACTCTGTTTTGTCTATGTATTCACACATGTACCAAGTTTCCGGTTAATAAAATTCTAGCATGAATAATAAACATCTATCATGATATAAGGAAATACAAATAACAACTTTATTATTGCCTCTAGGGCATATTTCCTTTAGTATCCCACTTGCACTAGAGTCAATAATCCAGATTACATTGTAATGATTCTAACACCCATGGAATCTTGGTGCTGATCATGTTTTGCTCGTGGAAGAGGCTTAGTCACCGGGTCTGCAACATTCAAATCCGTGGGTATTTTGCAAATCTCTATGTCTCCCTCCTTGACTTGATCGCGCATGGAGTTGAAGCATCTCTTGATGTGTTTGGTTCTCTTGTGAAATCTGGATTCCTTCGCTAAGGCAATTGCTCCAGTATTGTCACAAAAAAATTTCATTAGAACCGATGCACTAGGTATTACACCTAGATCAATATGAACTCTTTCATCCAGAATCCTTCATTTGCTGCTTCCTAAGCAACTATGTACTCCGCTTCACATGTTGATCCCGCCACGACGCTCTGCTTGGAACTGCACCAACTGACAGCTCCACCATTCAATATAAATACGTATCCGGTTTGTGACTTAGAGTCATCCAGATTAGTGTCAAAGCTAGCATCGATGTAACCATTTACGACAAGCTCTTTGTCACCTCCATAAACGAGAAACATATCCTTGGTCCTTTTCAGGTATTTCAGGATGTTCTTGACCGCTATCCAGTGCTCCACTCCTGGATTACTTTGGTACCTCCCTACTAAACTTATAGCAAGCTACACATCAAGTCTGGTACACAACATTGCATACATGATAGAACCTGTGGCCGAAGCATAGTGAATGACTTTCATTTTCTCTCTATCTTCTGCAGTGGTCGGGCATTGAGTCTGACTCAATTTCACACCTTGTAACACAGACAAGAACCCTTTCTTTGACTGATCCATTTTGAACTTCTTCAAAACTTTATCAAGGTATGTGCTTTGTGAAAGTCCAATTAAGCGTCTTGATCTATCTCTATAGATCTTGATGCCCAATATATACGCAGCTTCACCGACGTCTTTCATTAAAAAATTCTTATTCAAGTATCCTTTTATGCTATCAAGAAATTTTCTATTATTTCCAATCAACAATATGTCACCCACATATAATATTAGAAATGCAACAGAGCTCCTACTCACTTTCTTGTAAATACAGGCTTCTCCAAAAGTATGTATAAAACCATATGCTTTGATCACACTATCAAAGCGTATATTCCAACTCCGAGAGGCTTGCACCAGTCCATAAATGGATCGCTAGAGCTTGCACACTTTGTTAGCACATTTAGGATCGACAAAACCTTCTGGTTGCATCATATACAACTCTTCTTTAAGAAATCCATTAAGGAATGCAGTTTTGACATCCATTTGCCAAATTTCATAATCATAAAATGCGGCAATTGCTAACATGATTTGGATAGACTTAAGCATTGCTACAGGTGAGAAGGTCTCATCATAGTTAACTCCTTGAACTTGTTGAAAACCTTTCGCAACAAGTCGAGCTTTGTAGACAACAACATTATCGTCAGGGTCAGTCTTCTTCTTGAAGATCCATTTATTCTCTATGGCTTGCCGATCATCGGGCAAGTCAACCAAAGTCCACACTATGTTCTCATACATGGATCCCATCTCAGATTTCATGGCCTCAAGCCATTTCGTGGAATCTGGGCCCATCATCGCTTCCTCATAGTTTGTAGGTTCGTCATGGTCTTGTAACATGACTTCCAGAACAGGATTACCGTACCACTCTGGTGCGGACCATGCTGTGATTGACCTACGAGGTTCGATAGTAACTTGATCTGAAGTTTCATGATCATCATCATTAGCTTCCTCACTAATTGGTGTAGACATCACTGGAACTGATTTCTGTGATGAACTACTTTCCAATTTAGAAGAAGGTACAATTACCTCGTCAAGTTCTACTTTCCTCCCACTCACTTCTTTCGAGAGAAACTCCTTCTCTAGAAAGAATCCATTCTTGGCAACAAATATCTTGCCTTCGGATCTGTGATAGAAGGTGTACCCAACAATTTCTTTTCGGTATCCTTTGAAGACACATTTCTCCAATTTGGGTTCGAGCTTATCAGGTTGAAGCTTTTTCACATAAGCATCGTAGCCCCAAACTTTTAAGAAACGACAGCTTAGGTTTCTTGCCAAACCACAGTTCATATGGCGTCGTCTCAACAAATTTAGATGGTGCCCTATTTAACGTGAATGCAACCATCTCTAAAGCATAACCCCAAAATGATAGTGGTAAATCAATAAGAGACATCATATATCGCACCATATCTAATAAAGTACGGTTACAATGTTCGGACACACCATTACGCTGTGGTGTTCCAGGTGGCGTGACTTGCGAAACTATTCCACATTGTTTCAAATGAAGACCAAACTCGTAACTTAAATATTCGCCTCCACGATCAGATTGTAGAAACTTTATTTTCTTGTTACGATGATTTTCCACTTCACTCTGAAATTCTTTGAACTTTTCAAATGTTTCGCACTTATGTTTCATTAAGTAGATATACCCATATCTGTTCAAATCATCTATGAAGGTCAGAAAATAACGATACCTGCCGCGAGCCTCAACACTCATCGGACCGCATACATGAGTATGTATTATTTCCAATAAGTCAGTGGCTCGCTCCATTGTTCTGGAGAACGGAGTCTTAGTCATCTTGCCCTTGAGGCACGATTCGCAAGCATCAATTGATTCCAAAAACCCATCAGCATGGAGTTTCTTCATGCGCTTTACACCAATATGACCTAAACGGCAGTGCCACAAATAAGTTGCACTATCATTATTAACTTTGCATCTTTTGGCTTCAATATTATGAACATGTGTATCTCTATGATCGATATTCAACAAAAATAGAGCACTCATCAAGGGTGCATGACCATAAAAGATATTACTCATATAAATAGAACAACCATTTCCCCCTAATTCAAATGAATTACCATCTCGCATCAAACAAGATCCAGATATAATGTTCATGCTCAACGCTGGCACCAAATAACAATTATTCGGGTCTAAAACTAATCCTAAAGGTAGATGTAGAGGTAGCGTGCCGACGGCGGTCACATCGACCATGGAACCATTTCCTACACGCATCGTCACCTCGTCCTTAGCTAATCTTCATTTAATCCGTAGCCCTTGTTTCGAGTTGCAAATATGAGCAACAGAACCGGTATCAAATACCCAGGCGCTACTACGAGCATTAGTAAGGTACACATTAATAACATGTATATCAAATATACCTTTCACTTTGCCATCCTTCTTATCCGCCAAATACTTGGGTAGTTTCGCTTCCAGTGACCAGTCCCTTTGCAGTAGAAGCACTCAGTTTCAGGCTTAGGTCCAGACCTGGGCTTCTTCCCGGGAGTAGAAATTTGCTTGCTACTCTTCTTGAAGTTCCCCTTCTTCCCTTTGCCCTTTTTCTTGAAACTAGTGGTCTTGTTAACCATCAACACTTGATGCTCCTTCTTGATTACTACCTCCGCAACCTTTAGCATTGCGAAGAGCTCGGGAATTGTCTTTTCCATCCCTTGCATATTGTAGTTCATCACAAAGCCTTTATAGCTTGGTGGCAGTGATTGAAGAGCTCTATCAATGGCACTATCATCAGGAAGATTAACTCCCAGCTGAGTCAAGTGGTTATGGTACCCAGGCATTCTGAGTATGTGTTCACTGACAGAACTTTTGTCCTCCATCTTGCAGCTATAGAACTTGTTGGAGACTTCATATCTCTCAACTCGGGAATTTGCTTGAAATATTAACTTCAACTCCTAGAACATCACATATGATCCATGACATTCAAAACGTCTTTGAAGTCCCGATTCTAAGCTGTAAAGCATGGCACACTGAACTATCGAGTAGTCATCAGCTTTAGTTTGCCAGACGTTCATAACATGCGGAGTTGCTCCTGCAGCGGGCTTTGCACCTAGCGGTGCTTCCAGGACGTAATTCTTCTGTGCGGCAATGAGGATAATCCTCAAGTTATGGACCCAGTCCATGTAATTGCTACCATCATCTTTCAACTTAGCTTTCTCTAGGAACGCATTAAAATTCAAGGGAACGATAGCACGGGCCATTGATCTACAACAAAATAGATATGCAAAAGAACTATCAGGACTAAGTTCATGATAAATTTAAGTTCAATTAATCATATTACTTGAACTCCCACTTAGATAGACATCCCTCTAGTCATCTAAATGATCACGTGATCCATATCAACTAAACCATGTCCGATCATCATGTGAGATGGAGTAGTTTTCAATGGTGAACATCTATATGTTGATCATATCTACTATATGATTCACGTTCGACCTTTCGGTCTCAGTGTTCCGAGGCCATATCTGCATATGCTAGGCTCGCTAAGTTTAACCCGAGTATTCTGCACGTGCAAAACTTTCGTACACCCATTGTATGTCAACATAGAGCTTATCACACTCGATCATCACGTGGTGTCTCGGCACGACGAACTATGGCAACGGTGCATACTTAGGGAGAACACTTATACCTTGAAATTTAGTGAGGGATCATCTTATAATGCTACCACCTTACTAAGCAAAATAAGATGCATAAAAGATAAACATCACATGCAATCAAAATATATGACATGATATGGCCATCATCATCTTGTGCCTTTGATCTCCATCTCCAAAGCACCGTCATGATCTCCATCGTAGCGTCGTTGTTGTCTCACCAACTATTGCTTCTACAACTATCGCTACCGCATAGTGATAAAGTAAAGCAATTACATGGTGAGTTGATACGTCCATTTTGCATCATGCTTTTATATTGATATTTATTGCATTATGGGATGATATTACACATTATGTCACAATACTTATGCCTATTCTCCCTTATTTTACAAGGTTTACATGAAGAGGGAGAATGCCGGCAGCTGGAATTCTGGGCTGGAAAAGAAGAAAATATTAGAGACCTATTCTGCACATCTCCAAAAGTCCTGAAATTTCATGGTAGCACGTTTCAGAATATATAAAAAATATTGGGCGAAACAAGTACCAAAGGGGGGCCACCCACCATCCACGAGGGTGGGGGGCGCGCCCCCTGCCTCGTGGGTCCCCTAGTAGCCCTCTGATGCCCATCTTCTGCTATATGAGGTCTTTCGTCCGAAAAAAATCATAAGCAAGCTCACCAGACGAAACTCCGCCGCCACGAAGCGGAACCTTGGCGGAACCAATCTAGGGCTCCGGCGGAGCTGTTCTGCCGGGGAAACTTCCCACCGGGAGGGGGAAATCATCACCATCGTCATCACCATCGATCCTTTCATCGGGAGGGGGTCAATCTCCATCAACATCTTCACCATCACCATCTCCTCTCAAACCCTAGTTCATCTCTTATATCCAATCTTTGTCTCTAAGTCTCAGATTGGTACCTGTGGGTTGCTAGTAGTGTTGATTACTCCTTGTAGTTGATGCTAGTTGGTTTATTTGGTGGAAGATCATATATTCAGATCCATTATGCATATTAATACCTGTCTGATTATGAACATGAATATGCTTTGTGAGTAGTTACGTTTGTTCCTGAGGACATGGGAGAAGTCTTGCTATTAGTAATCATGTGAATTTGGTATTCATTCGATATTTTGATGAGATGTATGTTGTCTTTTCTCTAGTGGTGTCATGTGAACATCGACTACATGACACTTCACCATTGTTTGGGCCTATGTGAAGACATTGGGAAGTAATAAGTAGATGATGGGTTGCTAGAGTGACAGAAGCTTAAACCTTAGTTTATGCGTTGCTTCGCAAGGGGCTGATTTGGATCCATATGTTTCATGCTATGGTTAGGTTTACCTTAATACTTGTGTTGTAGTTGTGGATGCTTGCAATAGGGGTTAACCATAAGTGGGATACTTGTCCAAGGAAGGGCAGTACCCAAGAACCGGTCCACCCACATATCAAATTATCAAAGTACCGAACATGAATCTTATGAACGTGATGAAAACTAGCTTGACGATAATTCCCATGTGTCCTCGAGAGCGCTTTCCTCTATATAAGAGTTTGTCCTGGCTTGTCCTTTGCTACAAAAAGGATTGGGCCATCTTGCTGCACCTTATTTACTTTCATTACTTGTTGCTCGTTACAAATTACCTTATCACAAAACTATCTGTTACCGATAATTTCAGTGCTTGCATAGAATACCTTGCTGAAAACCGCTTATCATTTCCTTCTGCTCCTCGTTGGGTTCGACACTCTTACTTATCGAAAAGGCTACGATAGATCCCCTACACTTGTGGGTCATCAAGACTATTATCTGGCATCATTGGCAGGGAGTGAAGCACCTTTGGTAGGTGGAATTTGGTAAGGAAAAATTTATATAGTGTGCTGAAATTTACTGTCACTTGTTACTATGGAACATAATCCTTTGAGGGGCTTGTTCCTTTCCCCGACCAGTAGAGCAAAGATTTGCTCCTCAACCTACTGAACCTACTGAAAATGTTTACTTTTAAAATCCTTCGGGTATGATAGAGAAACTGCTTGCTAATCCTTTTACATGAGATGGAACATTGCATCCCGATTTGCACCTAATCTATGTGGATGAAGTTTGTGGATTGTTTAAGCTTGCAGGTATGCCCGAGGATGTTATCAAGAAGAAAGTCTTCCCTTTATATTTGAAGGGAAAGGTATTTACATGGTTTAGGCTATGTGATGATATGGGATCATGGAATTACAACCGATTGGAATTAGAGTTTCATCAGAAGTTTTATCCTATGCATCTGGTTCATCGTGATCGTAATTATATATATAATTTTTGGCCCCGCGAAGGAGAAAGCGTCGCTCAAGCTTGGAGGGGGCTTAAGTCAATGTTATATTCATGCCCCAATCATGAGATCTCAAAAGAAATGATTATTCAAAAAATGTATGCTCGGCTTTCTCTCAGTAATCGCTCCATGTTCGATACTTCTTGTACTGGTTCTTTTATGATGAAGACTATTGAATTCAAATGGGATTTATTGGAGAGAATTAAACGCAACTCTGAAGATTGGGACCTTGACGAAGGTAAGGAGGCAGGTATAATACCCAAGTTTGATTGTGTTAAATCTTTTATGGATACCGATGCTTTCATGAATTTAGCACTAAATATGGACTTGACTCTGAGATAGTAGCTTCTTTCTATGAATCCTTTGCTACTCATGTTGATCTCCCTAAGGAGAAGTGGTTTAAATATAATCCTCCCATTGAAGTAAAAGTAGTTGCACCTATTAAAGTTGAAGAAAAGGCTATCACGTATAATGTTGATCCTGTTGTTCCTACTGCTTATATTGAGAAACCACCTTTCCGTGTTAGAATAAAGGATCATGCTAAAGCTTCAACTGTGGTTCGTAAGAGTAATAATAGAACACCTACACCCTCTAAGAAAATTAAAGTTGAACCTAGTATTGCTATGGTTAAAGATCTCTTGGCCGATAATATTGATGGACATGTTACTTACTTTTGTGATGAAGCTTCTAGAATTGTTAGACCTGATACTAAAAATAAACATAGACCTGTTGTAGGCATGCATGTTATTTCTATTAAAACAGGAGATCATTGTTATCATGGCCTATGTGATATGGGTGCTAGTGCAAGTGCAATACCTCATTCCTTATACAAAGAAATTATGCATGATATTGCACCTGCTGAGATAGAGGAAATTGATGTTACAATTAAGCTTGCCAATAGAGATACTATTTCACCAGTTGGGATTGTTAGAGATGTTGAAGTCTTGTGTGGGAAAGTTAAATATCCTGCTGATTTTTCTTGTTCTTGGTTCCCCACAAGATGACTTTTGTCCCATTATATTTGGTAGACCCTTCTTGAATACTGTTAATGCCCAGATAGACTGCAAAAAGGATGTTGTTACTATTGGTTTAGGGGATATGTCTCATGAGTTTAATTTTGCTAAATTTCGTAGACAAACCCATGATAAAGAATTGCCTAGGAAAGATGAAATTATTGGTCTTGCTTCTATTGCTGTGCCTCCTAATGATACTTTAGAACAATATTTGCTAGACCATGAGAATGATATGTTTATGAATGAAAGAAGAGAAATAGATGAAGTATTCTTTAAACAGGGACCTATTTTGAAACACAACTTGCCTGTTGAAATTCTAGGAGATCCTCCTCCACCCAAGGGTGAGCCCGTGTTTGAGCTTAAACCTTTACCAGATACTCTTAAATATGCTTATCTTGATGAAAAGAAGATATCTCCTGTTATTATTAGTTCTAACCTTTCAGTGTAGGAAGAGGAGAAATTATTGAAAACTCTGAAGAAGCACCGTGCTGCTATTGGATATACTCTTGATGATCTTAAAGGCATTAGTCCCACTCTATGTCAGCACAAAATAAAATTGGAGAAAGACGCTAAACCAGTTGTTGATCATCAACGACGCTTAAATCCTAAGATGAAAGAAGTGGTAAGAAAAGAAATACTAAAGCTTCTGGAGGCAGGTATAATTTATCCCGTTGCTGATAGTCAGTGGGTAAGTCTTGTCCATTGTGTCCCTAAGAAGGGAGGTATTATTGTTGTTCCTAATGATAAAGATGAATTGATCCCACAAAGAATTGTTACAGGTTATAGAATGGTAATTGATTTCCGCAAATTAAATAAAGCTACTAAAAAGGATCATTACCCTTTACTGTTTATTGATCAAATGCTACAAAGATTATCCAAATGTACACACTTTTGCTTTCTAGATGGTTATTCTGGTTTCTCCCAAATACCTGTGTCTAAAGAGGATCAAGAAAAGACAACTTTTACTTGCCCTTTCGGTACCTTTGCTTATGGACGTATGCCTTTTGGTTTATGTAATGCACCTGCTACCTTTCAAAGATGTATGACTGCTATATTCTCTGACTTTTGTGAAAATATTGTTGAGGTATTCATGGATGATTCTCCATTTATGGAACTTCTTTTGATGATTTCTTAAGCAACCTTGGTCGAGTTTTGCAGAGATGTGAAGAAACTAATCTTGTCTTGAATTGGGAGAAGTGCCACTTTATGGTCAATGAAGGCATTGTCTTGGGGCATAATATTTCTGAAGAGGTATTGAAGTTGATAAAGCAAAGGTTGATGCTATTGAAAAGATGTCGTGTCCCAAGGACATTAAAGGTATAAGAAGTTTCCTTGGTCATGTCGGTTTTTATAGGAGGTTCATTAAAGACTTCTCTAAAATTTCCAGGCCTCTGACTAATCTTTTACAAAAAGATGTTCCTTTTGTCTTTGATGATGATTGTGTAGAAGAATTTGAAATACTTAAGAAAGCCTTGATTTCTGCACCCATTGTTTAGCCACCTGATTGGAATTTACCATTTGAAATTATGTGTGTTGCTAGTGATTATGCTGTAGGTGCTGTTTTAGGACAAAGAGTTGATAAGAAATTAAATGTTATTCAATATGCTAGTAAAACTCTAGACAATGCCCAGAGAAATTATGCTACCACTGAAAAGGAATTTTTAGCAGTTGTATTTGCTTGTGATAAGTTTAGACCTTATATTGTTGATTCTAAAGTAACTGTTCACACTGACCATGCTACTATTAAATATCTTATGGAAAAGAAAGATGCTAAACCTAGACTTATTAGATGGGTCCTCCTACTACAAGAATTTGATTTGCACAATATTGATAGAAAGGGAGCTGAGAACCCCGTTGCAGACAACTTGTCTAGATTAGAGAATGTTCTTGATGACCCACTACCTATTGATGATAGCTTTCCTGATGAACAATTAGGAGTCATAAACGCTTCTCGTACTGCTCCATGGTATGCTGATTATGCTAATTATATTGTTGCTAAATTTATACCACCTAGTTTCACATACCAGCAAAAGAAAAAGTTCTTCTATGATTTGAGGCATTACTTTTGGGATGACCCACATCTTTATAAAGAAGGAGTACATGGTGTTATTAGACGTTGTGTACCTGAGCATGAATAGGAACAGATCCTATGCAAGTGTCACTCCGAAGCTTATGGAGGACACCATGCTGGAGAGACAACTGCATATAAGGTATTGCAATCCGGTTTTTATTGGCCTACTCTCTTCAAGGATGCTTGTAAGTTTGTCTTATCTTGTGATGAATGTCAGAAAATTGGTAACATTAGTAGACATCAAGAAATGCCTATGAATTATTCACTTGTTATTGAACCATTTGATGTTTGGGGCTTTGGTTATATGGGACCGTTTCCTTCCTCTAATGGGTATACACATATTTTAGTTGTTGTTGATTACGTTACTAAGTGGGTAGAAGCTATTCCAACTAGTAGTGCTGATTGTAACACCTCTATTAAGATGCTTAAAGACGTTATTTTTCCGAGGTTTGGAGTCCCTAGATATCTAATGACTGATGGTGGTTCACATTTTATTCATGGTGCTTTTCGCAAAATGCTTACTAAGTATGATGTTAATCATAGAATTGCATCTCCTTATCATCCATAGTCTAGTGGTCAAGTAGAATTGAGTAATAGAGAGCTTAAATTAATTTTGCAAAAGATTGTTAATTGATCTAGAAAGAATTGGTCCAAGAAACTTGAAGATGCATTATGGGCCTATAGAACTGCATATAAGAATCCTACGGGTATGTCTCCGTATAAGATGGTTTATGGAAAAGCATGTCACTTACCTCCTAACCTAGAACATAAGGCATATTGGGCCATTAAAGAGCTCAATTATGATTTCAAACTTGCCGGTGAGAAGAGGCCTTTTGACATTAGCTCACTTGATGAATGGAGAACCCAGACCTATGAGAATGCCAAACTGTTTAAAGAAAAAGTTAAAAGATGGCATGATAAAAGGATGCAAAAAATGTGAGTTTAATGTAGGTGATTGTGTATTGCTATACAACTCTCTTTTAAGATTTTTTGCAGGAAAACTTCTCTCTAAATGGGAAGGTCCTTACATTATCAAGGAGGTCTATCGTTCCGGTGCCATAAGAATAAACAACTTCGAAGGCATAAATCCAAGGGTGGTGAATGGTCAAAGAATCAAACATTATATCTTAGGTAATCCCATAAATGTTGAAACTAATGTTATTGAAACCGTAACCCCGGAGGAATACATAAGGGACACTTTCCAGAACGTTTCAGACTCCGAAAAGGAATAGGTATGTGGTACGGTAAGTAAACTGACTCCAAAACAGTTCTAATGGCAATTTTTCTCTGTTTTGGAATATTTCAGAAAATAGGAAAATAAGAAGCACTCCGGAAAGGACACGAGGCTTCCGAGAGGGTGGAGGGCGCCTCGGTGGACCCCCTGCCTCGTGGACACCTCGTGTGCCCTCTGGACTCTCTTTTCTTGCACGATACTTCTTTTAGTCGGTAAAAAATCATTATATAATCTCCCGAAGGTTTTGACCACCGTATCACGCAAATATCCCCTGTTTTTGTTTCGAGCTATTTCTGCAGTAGATCTAGAGCAAGATGTATTATCAAGAGTCAGTCGGGGAGAGTCGGGTGTCTCATCTGACACCGGGACCAAGAGCAAACAATGATGCTGACCACTCTGGGCCATCAACGGAGGAAGAGATGGAGGCCGGCCTAAAAGGGATAGATGCCATGGAAGAGGATCAAGAATTTACTTCTTGTTTCCGAGCCGGATTCACGATGGTATGACACTAATTGGGGTTGTTGAAAGTTGGCCTGGGGCTGGTATACTGCTGAGGCTGATAGTTGGTGCGAGGTGCAAGGGCTCTTGGCTACTGATAGGTTGGCTTGACCGGGGCTGGCTGCCATGGGCGAGGCTTCTGGTTGCTGGAGCTACCCTTGCTGATCATCTTGCGCTTACGAGTATCGTCCAAAGCACATCGCTTGTCCTCAAGCATGAGTGCCTTGTTCACCAGATCAGGAAAGGTTGGGCAGTCACACACAACAAGCGAATACTGCAGAGTCTGGTTAAGGCCTTCCATGAAGAGCTCCGTTTTGGCAGCATTAGTGCTGACATCCTGAGGAGCATACCTTGAGAGAACACTGAACTTCTGCATGTACTCCTTGACAGTGCTACTTCCTTGCTTCAGGGCTCGGAATTCACGCTTCTTGATGGC
This sequence comes from Triticum dicoccoides, assembly GCF_002162155.2. NCBI lineage: Eukaryota > Viridiplantae > Streptophyta > Magnoliopsida > Poales > Poaceae > Triticum > Triticum dicoccoides. The sequence goes on along the minus strand of NC_041390.1, from coordinate 353,585,516 downwards.
CATGATTCTGGAAGGAATGTGGGCCTTGCGGAATTCTACCTTGAAGTCATTCCAAGTGATGTTTTGCTCAGCATGCATGGCCTTGAATCCATCCCACCAAGCTCTGGCAGTTCCCCAGAGACAATGAGCAGCATATGCCACCCTCTCACGGTCCTCAATGCATCCGACTAGTTCCAGCAGATCCTCAATGGTGCGGACCCAGTCGTCTGCGTCCAGGGGTTCAGTAGTCTCGATGAAGGTGGGTGGTGCATGCTTCTTGAACTCCACCAACATGGAACGTCCATTGCCATTTCCCATCGGCTGACGATTGACAGCATGAGCAATCATCTGGAGGGCTGCAGTGTTGGCTTGGCGTTCCTCTCAGAAGGCTTGGAGAAGCTAAGCCATGTCCATGTTTGGAGGTGGTGGCGGTGGTGGAGCTTGTCCTTGGGTTTGGTCCTGACTGGCTCCTGCTCCGGCTTCTTGCTGCTGGGTAGAGGTACCAGTACGTGTTACAACAGGCATCCTGTTGGAGCGGTCAAGGTCTCATGATTGGGAAAGAGGAGGGGAAGCAATATAGATGGGATGCCTAGTAAGGGGGTTGGTATGACACTAATTGTTTTCATGCAAGGGCCAAAAGGCCAAACACATTCATTAAAATCCAAATGGGTGATGTAGTCGCTTACAAGTTCCTGAAGGAAAGCATGACGTCCATCAAACACATCAAAAGCAAACACAACACTACATGGTTTCATATGAACCATTACAAGGACTCGACTTCGCCTAGGGGTACATGACCTATCCTACCATAGGGGTTACTAACAGGCATATCCGGGTTGCGAATGATGCCTAAGTGGTGGAACGCTCGGTCGCGTAGTCTGGCTCTTCCGGGTCTTCCTCCTCGTGATCAGTAGCTTGACTTCCTTCATTACTCGAAGGGGTGGGGGAGTGAGGAGCTCAACACAGCGTTGCTTTGCCGGTGGTGTGAAGAGCTTGCGGTAATCCTTTGCACTCATGCGGTGCTGATGTGGTGGTTCTTCATCCTTTGGGGGTCTTCCGCCTCAGTATGTGATTGCGGGATGACCAGGGGGAGCGCCTTCCTTCTTGATCCTATCCGTCTTCCCTTGTGCTTGGCGAAGAAGTGCCCTGGTCTCATGAAGTTCCTTTGGGAGCTCCATTGACTCCGAGGCCAAGTGTTGTGCCAAACTATCGACACAAAGGCTGAAGTAGGTCTGGAATCGGAGTGCAAGTCCTTCTTCTAATGGTGGAGCTGGTGCACTGCTCTCATCCTCACCTTCCTTCCGATAAGGCAAGAAGCGGGTTGCCAACTCGTCTGCCATCTCTGGAAGAAGGTCTCGGAGGCAGGTGAGTGCCTTGAGGGTTGCCGTCTCGACGACAAGAACCAGTGTTGCCATCTGGGGTCCCTCGAAGAACCAGCTTGTTGGAAAGTCATTAGCCTTCACGATCACTTCCACATGATACTCCGTCTCGGTGTCATTGATACAATCCTCATGGTAGGTGAAAGTGGGGGCTCGGTAAAACTGGCACTTCTTGAGGCTATCCTCGAGAAGCACGGGAAATCCGGTGGTCAGCAAGTCTTCGGGTACGGCAACCATCTACAAAGGTTGAATGGGAGAGGTCAATATGTAAATATATCTTGGGTTTGGTAAGCTTAGAACAGAAGAGGAGTATAGATGGTTTTGCAAAACGGGTTTTATCCTAACTAACGCCCATGCTAACTAAGGCTTCCTACAGTTAGGATGGCTCTGATACCAGCTCTGTGGGGACCCCGACTCATAAGTCATGATCACCGAATGCACGTGTACAGTGATCCCAGAGATCAATGCTCATTGAATACACAGAAGCTGAATAACAAGAGTCTTACATCCATACATATCGTCTTACACAAATTATGACCATTATGGTCAAGTCTTACATAGATAAAGCCACAAGGGTTGAATACCAAATAAACTTAAGCAGCGGAAATCTTCGTTGATAAGTAGAACCCATGCCATCTGCCTTAACCCTACAGGCATTCTGACTGGGAAACGTCCTAGTTCGCATGTTCGTCTCCAAAGAACTCTTCTTCGAACTCCTGTTCTTCCATGCCTGGCCAATTAAATAACCAGTGGCAAGCCAATGAGTACTTTGAATGTACTCGCAAGCAACCCATGTTTTGGCTCAAGATACAACAATGCACGACATAGGTAAATTTTTGTAGAAAGCTAATTTTGTCGTGTTATGACATGCTCAATAACTGGTAAATCATGCATCACATGAATTCAAGTAACCATAGGGGCTGGTTACATATATCAACATAAAGGGAGTGGGATCCAACCCAACTCATCCATGTCAAGTCCTTTGACTTGGCCCAAGTAGTACTTCCCACACACACTGGTTTTTAAACAAGTGGACATAGCCCAAGAGCGGTTACCCAACTGTCCTTGACCGTGGACACAGCTATTCGAATAGTTTTACACTCTGCAGAGGTTTCACACTTTACCCACCAGATCCGGGGAACTTCCATGTCATCCATGACCCGCGGTACCTCAAGTACCCGGAGTAAGCACCCGATCACTATCTTTCCCTAGCATAGAGTCCACTCGATCACTATCTTTCCCTAGCATAGAGTCCACTCGATTGGCAGTAACCCCCGTGCCCAACATTTCACATCTTAAAATTGTGGAGCCTCGCTCCCATTTTCATCACATACCACAAGCACGGGGTACCAACGGTGTGTCCGGTGCCCTGTGAAGATAGTCATGGCCGCCCTACCTGGCACGACCCTGTCCCAAGAGAGTGCAACAACAACTCTCCCGTCACTAGTAATGCGGGCTCCAAGCTAGTATCGGCCTAGGTAATCAATAATGCCCTTTCCCATATAAGGGTAGAGTGCTTGCGCATGTAAGGTTGGAATAACGATCGCAACTTAAACCAATCCGTTTGAAAAACAACACACACACTTGCCTCGGTACACCACTTCATCATCAAGTGGCTACCCAACTCATCATCTCCCTCGGGCATAAGTGGCACCCGGCGGGGTTTTCGAAAAGTCTTTTGAAAATACTTTGTCACCATCACCATGCATATTCCCGTCCCCTTTTTGCATAGCAACTACTTTAGCATCCTATCTACCCTCACCGGCATAACCCTCATAAGAAGGTAGGGTCATGGACAATGCAAGTATCAACGATGAAGTAACGATGGCAAACCACCCCATGTGGTCACCACAGTATCATGTCTCCGATGCAAGCAATAAAAGTGCTATATGACATGCATAAAAAGGGTTTCATAGACATGGTCAAAGGGCTGCTTGCCTGGCTCAGCAAAGTCTTCTGGGTCTTCAAGGTCTTCTGGTGCAACTCCTTCGTTGGCAACGCAATCTATCGTCGCAAAATAATAACGAGAAAAATAAGGCAATAATAAAACAGAAAAACCAAAGTGCTTAGAAAAATGTCAACTCATTTTTGTTAAATACTAGGGTGAAAACTAAGAAGGGGAAAATTCCTAGTTTTGGATTTGGAGTCATGGAAACAGTGCTAGAAATTTTAATGACATCCTTAAATGCTCAAATTCAAATTTAAATTTGAACAGTGAAGAAAAGTTGGTTTGATAAGAATGAAAACTGCACCAGTAAATAGGTGGGATTATTACAAGAATTTAGGAGTTGGAATTATTGCATTTGGATGAATATTTAATCATGTGGAATTTTTACAAGTTGACAGAAAAGAAAAAGGGGAAGGGGCACTGTGCCTGCTGGGCCAGAACAGCCGCAGGGCAGCGGCCCAGCCGAGCCGACGCGCGCGCGCCAGATTTTTAAACCTGATGGGCGGGGCCCGGAATTAGTGAGAGAGGGCGCGGGAGAGGGAGAGGACAGAAAGGCTGACGGGCGGGGCCCCTTGTCAGGGTCGTCGTCAACCCTCGTCCGACGGCGGCGAGGCTTACCGGCGACGATGCAGGGCATGGCGAGCTTGGCCAAGGGCAGGGACGGACTCAGCGTGGCGTCGCCGTTCGGGTGGGGGTGGAACCGGTCTCTGGGGTGGCCTGGTTGGCCGGCGACGAGGTCACGCGGCGGAGGGGCTTCAACGGTGGCGGTTCCGGCCGTTTCCGACAGCTACAGAGAGGGTAAACAAGGGGGAAAGGATCAGAGAGCTGCAGGGGTTCCAGATCGAGAGGAAAGGGGGCCGGGGACGGCCTGTACCTCGCGAACTCCAGCGAGCCGAAGCGGCGGAGCTCGAGTTTGATCTTGAGCTCGGGCGGCTCTGGAAAGGAACTGGGGGTGCAGGGGGATGATTAGGGGAGTGAGAGAGCGAGTGGTGAGGAGAGGAGGGCTTGGGGAGACCCTTAAATAGGCGGGCGACGGTCCACTGAGGACCCTTGCACCGGCGAGCCTGCTGCGGTTGCGACGGGTCACAGGGGCGCGTGTGGGCGTGTCTAGGGTGCTTGTGGGGTTGGTCTAGGGCGAGGGGAGAGAAGAGAGGGAAAGCAGGGGGCCAGGGCACCGCCCGGGCGAGCGCGCTCACTGGGGCGCTCGGGCGGCCGGCGCGCGTGTGAGCTGGGGCGAGAGGAGGGAGAAGGAGGAGGGGCCGACCAGCTGCCGTGTTGCGGACGTTGAGGCGTCTCGTCGGGCGCGCTGGGGAGGCCCGAGGTGGCCCGGGGTAGTTGGAAGGGGGCGGCTACAGTGCGGGAGCGCACTGTAGCTCGCTCCAGAGCACCCAAATGGCCGGCATGGCCATTTTCTATGCAGTGTGGGCACGGCCGAAGGTGTCTGGTACCTCTAGGGGGAAGTAAAGAAGTGGGCTGTGGCCTTGGATGCCCTGGGGAGCCAGTAGGAGAGGAGAGATGTAGAAGAAGAGGGAGAGAGGGGCTGTCCAGGGAGGTAAATGGGGGTATTTTACCCCTCAATCATTGAGCAATGGCCAGGGGAGGGTTACTGGAGGTAGGAGAGGACTATGAGGAGCTGTGGTAAAAAGTTGAGCTCAAGGAGAATAGTTTTAGTGGTCAAATGGTGATTTTTGAAAAGTGGCAGAAGGTGTTTGATAATGGTTTGGGCCAGCAGATGATTTCCAACTGCCATGATACTCCACAGGGTGAAATGACACATATAATTAGGGCCTTCCACCAATTTGGAGCTTATTTGGGCAAAGTTGCCAATGCAACTTTTGTAAACCCTAGAAATTAGCAGAAATGAACTTGTGTAGATCTAGTTGAGCAAATCACTTCCCCTCGATGAACCACTTGGTGTAGTGGCCTCATTTGGTCATGTGAACATGCTCACAAAAGTTGGGGTCAAGGAGAGAAAGTTGGTAGTACACAATTGTTCAAATTTGATTCTGGTCAAAGAGGGTTTTTGGGCATTTTGGTGAACCAAAATGACCTTGATTGACATGAGGCTTTTCAAGGTGGTCACAATATGCATTTGTGACTTGCTGGATTTTCCTTGGATTTTTGTGGAAATATTACCTGTAGAAATATTTCAAATCCTTGAAATGGGCAGAAATGATTTTGAAAGGTTTTGTCCAATATTTTGAACATGACCATGTGTTGAAACTCTTATATATGGGTAATATATGCCCATTGAGTTTCCCTGATTTTTTCAAATATTTTTAAAACAATAAAATAATTTTTCCCTATTAAAGACCATTTCTGGCCTTAAGAAAAAGCTTTTAAATAAAATAGGAAAATAACTTTTAAAATTATATTTTTGTGGTTTATGGGAATTCTATATCTAATAGGTTTCAAATATACTCTTTGAAATATTTTTCATACCCCTAATCAAGTACTTGTAGTGCAAACCTCAATTCAGGGGTTTTTGGAAAACTAATTTTTGAAAATACTATTTGGCCAAATTATTTTGTAAGAAAATACTATATTGCACTATACACATGGCATGATAATTGGGCAGAAGTTTGGGGCAAGGAGATGAAGTACAGAAGGTGGAGTAGTTGACTTTAAAGAGCACTTGAAAAACCACACAGAGAAAACCAACTCCAAAATAAAAGCCAAATAATGCAAAAGTTTTTGTTGGTCCAAATTTTCATGATTTATTAATGCAAATGACATGTTACAAAATGCAGGGTGTGACAGACCTACCCCCCTTACAAGAATCTTGTCCCCGAGATTCCTAAACTAGGCTTTAAAGAGATACGGAAACTCGGATCTAAGGTAGTCTTCACGTTCCCAGGTGGCTTCTGCTTCAGTGTGGTTGCTCCACTAGACCTTGAAGTACTTGATGGTGCGGCTTCAAGTGCGTCGTTCAGCCTCGTCCAAAATGCAGATGGGTCTCTCGCGGTAGGTCAAATCGGGATGAAGGTCAATGGCTTGGTGATCGACGTCCTTGTAAAGATCAGGCTTGTTTGGAACTTGGAGACACTTCTTGAGTTGTGACACGTGGAATACATTGTGCACATCGGATAGTTTAGGTGGCAGTTCCAGCTGGTAAGCCACTTCTCCTCGCCGTTCAATGATCTTGAAGGGGCCGATGTATCTTGGTGCGAGTTTTCCTTTGACATGGAAGCGCTGGGTTCCCTTGAGAGGTGTGACCCAGAGATAGACATGGTCTTCAACTCGAAGGATCATGTCTCTACGGCGTGAGTCAGCGTAGCTCTTCTGCCTTGACTTGGCAGTCTCCAAACGCTCTCTGACAAGCTGGACTTGCTCTTCTGCTTCACGGGCGATATCGGGCCCAAAGACTAGTCCTTCTCCGGTCTCTGACCAATTGAGGGGTGTGCGACACTTGCGTCCGTACAACACCTCAAATGGTGCCATCTGGAGGCTTGACTGATAACTGTTGTTGTAGGAGAACTCGGTGAAAGGGAGGCAATCTTCCCAGCTAGCCCCATATGCTAAGACACAGGCTCGGAGCATGTCTTCGAGTATCTGATTCACTCGTTCCGTCTGACCTCCGGTCTGTGGGTGGAAAGCAGTGCTGAAGGACAACTTGGTCCCCATGGCCTCCTGGAACTTCTTCCAGAACCTTGAGGTAAACTGGGTTCCTCGATCTGACACAATCTCCTTGGGAAGACCATGAAGGCTTACGATTCTGTTGATGTAGAGGCTGGCTAGCTGGTTTCCCTTGTAAGTCGTTTTGACCGGAATGAAATGGGCTACTTTGGTCAAATGGTCGACTATGACCCAGATGGAGTCATGTCCCTTATTTGACCTTGGTAATCCAGTGATGAAGTCCATTCCGACTTTATCCCATTTCCATTCAGGCACCTTGAGAGGCTGTAATAGTCCAGCGGGTCGCTGATGTTCAGCTTTGACCCTTTGGCATATGTCACACTTAGCAACGAAAGTGGCTATCTCTCTCTTCATGCCATGCCACCAGAATCTTTCCTTTAGGTCTTGATACATCTTGGTTCCTTCGAGGTGGATGGAATATGGGGTGTCATGAGCTTCTTGCAAGATCAAATTCTTGAGCTCTATCTGATTGGGTACGCAAATGCGATTCCCAAACCACATAATTCCTTGCTCACCCTCCAAGAATCTTGGGGCCTTGCCTGCCTTGATCTTCCTCTTGATGCCTTCAATACTCTCGTGCCCCTTCTGAGCTTCCTTAACATCATCCATCAGGGTAGGCCTAACTTCGAGGTTGGCCAAGAATCCTGGTGCAACCAGTTCCAACCCGAAGCTTTCAAGTTCTTCATACAAGGCGGGTAGCCTTTCCTTAATCATAGCGTTCAAGGAACAAGCCTTTCTGCTTAATGCATCTGCTACCACGTTAGCCTTCCCAGGGTGGTATTGAACACTGAGGTCATAATCCTTGATCAACTCTAGCCACCTTCTCTGCCTCATGTTCAATTCCTTTTGAGTGAAAATATACTTCAGACTTTTGTGATCCGTGTATATCTCACACCGCTTCCCTAGGAGGTAATGTCACCATGTCTTCAGGGCATGAACCACTGCTGCTAACTCAAGATCATGAGTAGCATAGTTCTCTTCATGAGGCCGTAGTTGCCTTCAAAGGTAAGCTACGACTCTGCCCTCTTGCATTAGAACACCTCCTAGTTCGGTTCTTGACGCATCATAATATATCACAAATTCCTTGTGTATATCTGCTGTGGCCAGAACTGGGGCGGTGGTCAGTCTCTGCTTTAGCTCCTGGAAGCTTTCTTCGCACTTCGGCGTCCATTCAAACTTCTTGTCCTTCTTCAAGAGCTGGGTCATGGGTCGAGCAATGCTTGAGAATCCTTCAACGAACTTGCGGTAATATCCTGCGAGTCCGACGAAGCTTCTGACTTCCTTCACATTGCTTGGGGATTGCCATTCAGTCACGGCTTCAATCTTAGCGGGATCGACCGACAATCCTTCTTCGGTCAAAACATGACCCAAGAATCCAACTTCACGCAGCCAAAATACGCACTTGCTTGACTTGGCATACAGTTGGTGCTCTCGAAGCTTGTCTAGGACCATCCTCAAGTGTTGCTTGTGCTCTTCTTCCGTCTTCGAGAAGACAAGAATGTCATCAATGAAGACAACGACAAAATTGTCCAAATATTCCATGAAGACCTTATTCATGAGATACATGAAGTAAGCTGGGGCATTGGTCAATCCAAAGGACATGACCGTGCACTCATACAGGCCATATCTGGTTACAAATGCCGTCTTCGGAATATCTTGAGGTCTGATTTTCAGCTGGTAGTACCCAGATCTGAGGTCGATCTTGGAGAACACCTTGGCCCCATTGAGTTGATCAAACAGATCTTCAATCTTGGGAAGTGGATACTTGTTCTTGATTGTAACTTCATTGAGGGAGTGGTAGTCAATGCACAAGCGGATGGTACTGTCCTTTTTTGCCACAAACAGAACAGGTGATCCCCAAGGGGAGGAACTAGGGCGGATAAATCCCTTCCTCAACTGCTCTTCCAGTTGCTTCTTCAACTCTGCTAACTCTTCCCGATCCCATTCTATAGGGCTTCTTATAGATGGGTCCTGCTCCGGGCATGAGCTCGATGATGAACTCAATATCTCAGTCAGGAGGCATTCCCGGTAGCTCATCAGGAAAGACATCAGGGTATTCGCATGCTACCGACACTTGCTCCAATCCAACTTCAGTCAGACAGTTGACTTGGTTGGCTTGAGCAGAGGAGGGGTTGGAGGCAAATTTAACTTTGACTCCTTGGTCATTGGTCATAGTGACAGACCGGTTGGCACAATCTAACAAGCCTTGGTGCTTGATGAGCCAATCCATTCCTAAGATCACATCCAAGCCTTGCGATCTTAAGATGATAAGGTATGCTAGGAAGTCTACCCCATTAATGACAATCCCGACTCCTTTACATCCTATCTTGGCTCTCATCTCTGCTCCGGGGGTTTGTACTACCATAGGGTTATTTAGGGGTGTAGGGGTCATGCCACTCTTTAATGCAAACTTTTGGGTGATAAATGAATGCGTGGCTCCAGAATCAAACAAGACAGTTGCAGGTGCCGAGTTAACAAGGAACGTACCCAGCACGACGTCCGGGTCTTCCTAGGCTTCTTTTGTAGTGACATGATTCAGACGACCCTTGCCGTTGTTGGGTGGATTGCGGGGAGCTCGGTTCCTTGGTGGCATCCCACGGCCTTGGCCTTGGTTATTCGTATTGCGGCGCGGGGCGTCGGGCTTCTTGTTGGGGCAATACTTGGAGTAGTGTCCTGCCTGACCACATCCGAAGCAAGTGACTTGATTGGGGCTGCTGCTCTTGCCGGCATTGTTATTGGGGTAGTTGAAAGCTGGCCTGGGGTTGGCATACTGCTGAGGCTGATAGTTGGTACGAGGTGCAGGGGCTCTTGGCTGCTGAAAGGTTGGCTTGACGGAGGCTGGCTGCCACGGGCGAGGCTTCTGGTTGCTGGAGCTACCCTTGCTGATCATCTTGCGCTTACGAGTATCGTCCAAAGCACGTCGCTTGTCCTCAAGCATGAGTGCCTTGTTCACCAGCTCAGGAAAGGTTAGGCAGTCACACACAACAAGCGAATACTGCAGAGTCCAGTTAAGGCCTTCCATGAAGCGCTCCCTTTTGGCAGCATCAGTGCTGACATCCTCAGGAGCATACCTTGAGAGAACACTGAACTTCTGCATGTACTCCTTGACAGTGCTACTTCCTTGCTTCAGGGCTCGGAATTCACGCTTCTTGATGGCCATGATTCTAGAAGGAATGTGGGCCTTGCGGAATTCTGCCTTGAAGTCATTCCAAGTGATGTTTTGCTCAGCATGCATGGCCTTGAATCCATCCCACCAAGCTCTGGCAGTTCCCCCGAGATAGTGAGCAGTATATGCCACCCTCTCATGGTCCTCAATGCATCCGACTAGTTCCAGCAGATCCTCAATGGTGCGGACCCAGTCGTCTGCGTCCAGGGGTTCAACAGTCTCGATGAAGGTGGGTGGTGCATGTTTCTCGAACTCCACCAATGTGGAATGTCCATTGCCATTTCCCGCCGGCTGGCGATTGACAGCCTGAGCAATCATCTGGAGGGCTGCAGTGTTGGCTTGGCGTTCCTCTCGAAAGGCTTGGAGAAGCTGAGCCATGTCCATGTTTGGAGGTGGTGGCGGTGGTGGAGCTTGTCCTTGGGTTTGGTCCTGACTGGCTCCTGCTCCGGCTTCTTGCTGCTGGGTAGAGGTACCAGTACATGTTACAATAGGCATCCTGTTGGAGCGGTCAAGGTCTCATGATCGGGAAAGAGGAGGGGAAGCAATATAGATGGGATGCCTAGTAAGGGGGTTGGTATGACACTAATTGTTTTCATGCAAGGGCCAAAAGTCCAAACACATTCATTAAAATCCAAATGGGTGATGTAGTCGCTTACAAGTTCCTGAAGGAAAGCACGACGTCCATCAAACACATCAAAAGCAAACACAACACTACATGGTTTCATATGAACCATTACAAGGACTCGACTTCGCCTAGGGGTACACGACCTATCCTACTGTAGGGGTTACTAACGGGCATATCCGGGTTGCGAATGATGCCTAAGTGGTGGAATGCTCGGTCGCGTAGTTTGGCTCTTCCGAGACTTCCTCCTCGTCATCAGTAGCATGACTTCCTTCATTGCTCGAAGGGGTGGGGGAGTGGAGGAGCTCGACACGGTGTTGATTTGCCGGTGGTGTGAAGAGCTTGCGGTAATCCTTTGCGCTCATGCGGTGATGATGTGGTGGTTCTCCATCCTTTTGGGGTCTTCCGCTTCGGTATGCGATTGCGGGCTGACCAGGGGGAGCGCCTTCCTTCTTGATCCTATCTGTCTTCCCTTGTGCTTGGCGAATAAGTGCCTTGGTCTCATGAAGTTCCTTTCAGAGCTCCATTGATTCCGAGGCCAAGTGTTGTGCCAAACTATCGGCACAAAGGCTGAAGTAGGTCTGGAATCGGAGTGGAAGACCTTCTTCTAATGGTGGAGCTGGTGCACTGCTCTCATCCTCACCTTCCTTCCGATAAGGCAAGAAGCGGGTTGCCAACTTGTCTACCATCTCTGGAAGAAGGTCTCAGAGGCGGGTGAGTGCCTGGAGGGTTGCCGTCTCGACGGCAAGAACCAGTGTTGCCATCTGAGGTCGCTCGAAGAACCAGCTTGTTGGAGAGTCATTAGCCTTCACGATCACTTCCACATGATACTCCGTCTCGGTGTCATTGATCCAATGCTCATGGCAGGTGAATGTGGGGGCTCGGTAAAACTGGCACTTCTTGAGGCTATCCTCGAGAAGCACGGGAAATCCGGTGGTCAGGAAGTCTTCGGGTACGGCAACCATCTACAAAGGTTGAATGGGAGAGGTCAATATGGAAATATATCTTGGGTTTGGTAAGCTTAGCAGAGAAGAGGAGTACAAATGGTTTTGCAAAATGGGTTTTATCCTAACTAACGCCCATGCTAACTAAGGCTTCCTACAGTTAGGATGGCTCTGATACCAGCTCTGTGGGGACCCCGACTCATAAGTCGTGATCACCGAATGCACGTGTACAGTGATCCCAGAGATCAATGCTCACTGAACACACATAAGTTGAATAACAAGAGTCTTACATCCATACATATCGTCTTACACAAATTAAGACCATTATGGTCAAGTCTTACATAGATAAAGCCACAAGGGTTGAATACCAAATAAACTTAAGCGGCGGAAATCTTCATTGATAAGTAGAACCCATGCCATCTGCCTTAACCCTACAGGCATTCTGACTGGGAAACGTCCTAGTTCGCATGTTCGTCTCCAAAGAACTCTTCTTCGAACTCCTGTTCTTCCATGCATGGCCAATTAAATAACCAGTGGCAAGCCAATGAGTACTTTGAATGTACTCGCAAGCAACCCATGTTTTGGCTCAGTATACAACAATGCATGACATAGGTAAATTTTTGCAGAAAGCTAATTTTGTCGTGTTATGACATGCTCAATAACTGGTAAATCATGCATCGCATGAATTCAAGTAACCATAGGGGCTGGTTACAGATATCAACATAAAGGGAGTGGGCTCCAACCCAACTCATCCATGTCAAGTCCTTTGACTTGGCCCAAGTAGTACTTCCCACACACTGGTTCGTAAACAAGTGGACGTAGCCCAAGAGCGGTTACCCAACTGTCCTTGACCATGGACACGGCTATTCGAATAGTTTTACACTCTGTAGAGGTTGCACACTTTACCCACCAGATTCGGGGAACTTCCATGTCATCCACGACCCGCGGTACCTCAAGTACCTGGGGTAAGCACCCGATCACTATCTTTCCCTAGACGACACTAACATAGAGTCCACTCAATTGGCAGTAACCCCCGTGCCCAACATTTCACATCTTAAAATTGTGGAACCTCGCTCCCATTTTCACCACATACCACAAGCACGGGGTACCAACGGTGTGTCCGGTGCCCTGTGAAGATAGTCATGGCCGCCCTACCTGGCACGACCCCATCCCAAGAGAGTGCAACAACAACTCTCCCGTCACTAGTAATGCGGGCTCCAAGCTAGTATCGGCCTAGGTAATCAATAATGCCCTTTCCCATATAAGGGTAGAGTGCTTGCGCATGTAAGGTTGGAATAACTGTCGCAACTTAAACCAATTCGTTTGAAAAACAACACACACACTTGCCTCGGTACACCACTTCATCATCAAGTGGCTACCCAACTCATCATCTCCCTCAGGCATAAGTGGCACCCGGCAGGGTTTTCGAAAAGTCTTTTGAAAATACTTTGTCTCCATCACCATGCATATTCCCGTCCCCTTTTTGCATAGCAACTACTTTAGCATCCTATCTACCATCACTGGCATAACCCTCATAAGAAGGTAGGATCATGCACAATGCAAGTATCAACGATGAAGTAACGGTGGCAAACCACCCCATGTGGTCACCACAGTATTTTGTCTCCGATGCAAGTAAAAAAAGTGCTATATGACATGCATAAAAAGGGTTTCATAGACATGGTCAAAGGGCTGCTTGCCTAGCTCAGCAAAGTCTTCTGGGTCTTCAAAGTCTTCTGGTCCAAATCCTTCGTTGGCAACGCAATCTATCGTCGCAAAATAATAATGAGAAAAATAAGGCAATAATAAAACAGAAAAACCAAAGTGCTCAGAAAAATGTCAACTCATTTTTGTTAAATACTAGGGTAAAAACTAAGAAGGGGAAAATTCCTAGTTTTGGATTTGGAGTCATGGAAACAGTGCTAGGAATTTTTAATGACATGCATAAATGCTCAAATTCAAATTTAAATTTGAACAGTGAAGAAAAGTTGGTTTGATAAGAATGAAAACTACACCAATAAATAGGTGGGATTATTACAAGAATTTAGGAGTTGGAATTATTGCATTTGGATGAATATTTATTCATGTGGAATTTTTACAAGTTGACAGAAAAGAAAAAGGGGAAGGGGCACTGTGCCTGCTGGGCCAGAACAACCGCACGGCAGCGGCCCAGTCAGCGACGCGGCCCAGCCGAGCCGACGCGCGCGCGCGCCAGATTTTTAAACCTGACGGGCGGGGCCCGGCGTTAGTGAGAGAGGGCGCGGGAGAGGGAGAGGACATAGAAGCTGACGGGCGGGGCCCCTTGTCAGGGTCGTCGTCAACCCTTGTTCGATGGCGGCGAGGCTTACCAATGATGACGCAGGGCACGGCGAGCTTGGCCAAGGGCAGGGACGGACTCAGCATGGCATCGCCGTTCAGGTGGGGGTGGAACCGGTCTCAGCGGTGGCCTGGTTCGCCGGCGACGAGGTCACGCGGCGGATGAGCTTCGGCGGCGGTGGTTCTGGCCGTTTCCGGCATCTACAGAGAGGGGAAACAAGGGGGAAAGGATCAGAGAGCTGCAGGAGTTCCAGATCGAGAGGAAAGGGGGTCGGGGACGGCCTGTACCTCGCGAACTCCGGCGAGCCGAAGCGGCGGAGCTCGAGCCCGAGCTCGAGCTCGGGCGGCTCTGGAAAGGAACTGGGGGTGCAGGGGGATGATTAGGGGAGTGAGAGAGCGAGTGGTGAGGAGAGGAGGGCTCGGGGAGACCCTTAAATAGGCGGGCGACGGTCCACCGAGGACCCATGCGCCGGCGAGCCTGCTGCGGTTGCTACGGGTCACGGGGGTGCGCGTGGGCGTGTCTGGGGTGCTTGTGGGGTTGGTCTAGGGCGAGGGGAGAGAAGAGAGGGAAAGCAGGGGGCCAAGGCACCGCGCGTGCGAGCGCGCTCACTGGGGCGCTCGAGCGGCCAGCGTGCGTGCGAGCTGGGGCGAGAGGAGGGAGAAGGAGGAGGGGGCCGACCAGCTGCCGTGTTGCGGACGTCGAGGCGTCTCGTCGGGTGCGCTGGGGAGGCCCGAGGTGGCCTGGGGCGGTTGGAAGGGGGCGGCTACAGTGCGGGAGCGCACTGTAGCATGCTCCAGAGCGCCCAAATGGCCTGCATGGCCATTTTCTATGCAGTGTGGGCACGGCCAAAGGTGTCTGGTAGCTCTAGGGGGAAGTAAAGAAGTGGGTTGTGGCCTTGGATGCCCCGCGGAGCCAGTAGGAGAGGAGAGAGGTAGAAGAGGAGGGAGAGAGGGGCTGTCCAGGGAGGTAAATGGGGGTATTTTACCCCTCAATCATTGAGCAATGGCCAGGGGAGGGTTACTGGAGGTAGGAGAGGACTAGGAGGAGCTGTGGTAAAAAGTTGAGCTCAAGGAGAATAGTTTTAGTGGTCAAAATGGTGATTTTTGAAAAGTGGCAGAAGGTGTTTGATAATGGTTTGGGCCAGCAGATGATTTCCAACTGCCATGATACTCCACAAGGTGAAATGACACATATAATTAGGGCCTTCCACCAATTTGGAGCTTATTTGGGCAAAGTTGTCAATGCAACTTTTGTAAACCCTAGAAATTAGCAGAAATGAACTTGTGTAGATCTAGTTGAGCAAATCACTTCCCCTTGATGAACCACTTGGTGTAGTGGCTTCATTTGGTCATGTGAACATGCTCACAAAAATTAGGGTCAAGGAGATAAAGTTGGTAGTACAAAATTGTTCAAATTTGATTCTGGTCAAAGAGGGTTTTGGGGCATTTTGGTGAACCAAAATGACCTTGATTGACATGAGGCTTTTCAAGGTGGTCACAATATGCATTTGTGACTTGATGGATTTTCCTTGGATTTTTGTGGAAATATTTCCTGTAGATATATTTCAAATCCTTGAAATGGGCAGAAATGGTTTTGGAAGGTTTTGTCCAATATTTTGAACATGACCATGTGTTGAAACTCTTATATATGGGTAATATATGCCCACTGAGTTTCCCTGATTTTTGTCAATTTTTTTTAAAACAATAAAATAATTTTCCCTATTAAAGACCATTTCTCGCCTTAAGAAAAAGCTTTTAAATAAAATAGGAAAATAACTTTTAAAATAATAGTTTTGTGGTTTATGGGAATACTATATCTAATAGGTTTCAAATATACTCTTTGAAATATTTTTCATACCCCAAATCAAGTACTTGTAGTAGAAACCTCAATTCAGGTGTTTTTGGAAAACTAATTTTTGAAAATACTATTTGGCCAAATTATTTTGTAAGAAAATACTATATTGCACTATACAGATGGCATGATAATTGGGCAGAAGTTTGGGGCAAGGAGATGAAGTACAGAAGGTGGAGTAGTTGACTTTAAAGAGCACTTGAAAAACCACACAGAGAAAACCAACTCCAAAATAAAAGCCAAATAATGCAAAAGTTTTTGTTGGTCCAATTTTTCATGCTTTATTAATGCAAATGACATGTTACAAAATGCAGGGTGTGACATGACCTCTCTATTAAGCCTAGGTTGGGTTGTGGCGTATTGTTTGGCCGAGGCCGGGCATGACCCAGGAAAGTGTGTCCGGTCGGAGTTAATCGAGCGTGGTGGGTAAGTTGGTGCACCCCTGCAGGGAAGAAAACATCCATCGATAGCCTATCCTACGGTAACGGACACTTGGAGTTGTATCCAAATCTATACAACTAGAACTGGATACTTGAGATGAGAATTGGATACTATGGCTCTAGGATTGCTTTCTCGCAGGGAGTCGAGAAAGGATCTGAGGGAGTCCTGGATTAGGGGGTCTCCGGATAGCCGGACTATATCCTTTGGCCGGACTGTTGGACTATGGAGATACAAGATTGAAGACTTCGTCTCGTGTCCGGATGGGACCCTACTTGGCGTGGAAGGCAAGCTAGGCAATATGGATATGTACATCTCCTCCTTTGTAACCGACCTTGTGTAACCCTAGCCCTCTCTGGTGTCTATATAAACCGGAGGGTTTTAGTTCGTAGGAGGACATACAATCATACCGTAGGCTAGCTTCTAGGGTTTAGCCTCTCTGATCTCGCGGTAGATCAACTCTTGTAATACTCATATCATCAAGAACAATCAAGCAGGACGTAGGGTATTACCTCCATCAAGAGGGCCCGAACCTGGGTAAACATCGTGTCCCCTGCCTCCTGTTACCATCCGCCTTAGACGCACAGTTCGGGACCCCCTACCTGAGATCCGCCGATTTTGACACCGACATTGGTGCTTTCATTGAGAGTTCCACTATGTCGTCACCATAAGGCTTGATGGCTCCTTCAATCATCGCTCGCGATGCGGTCCAGGGTGAGGCTTTCCTCCCCGGACAGATCTTCATATTCGGCGGCTTCGCACTGCGGGCCAATTTGCTTGGCCATTTGGAGCAGATCGAAAGCTACGCCCCTGGCCATCAGGTCAGATTTGGAAACTTGAACTACACGGCCGACATCCACGGAGACTTGATCTTTGATAGATTCGAGCCCATGCCGGACGCGCCGCACAATCGCGACGAGCAAGACGTAACTCTGCCGTCGGACAGTGTTCGGGAGATCGCATCCGCAGCTACTCCGGCTGTTAATCCGGAGCAAATCGCGCCATCCGAGAGCAGAGGGATAGACCCCACCATGGAGGCCGCACTCTCAGTGGCGTTAGAGCCAGATACTGACTTCACCCCTTTCGAGAGCCGCGTCGCCGAACCACTGGATTTATCCCCGACCACAGACTCCGAGCCGCCTACATCCGTGCCTGTCGAATCCGACGAGGCACCGATCATGGAGTTCACCTCCGTGGATATATTTCAGCACTCCCCTTTCGGAGATGTGCTAAATTCATTAAGGTCTCTCTCCCTGTCAGGAGAACCTTGGCCGAACTATGTCCGGCTAGAATGGGATGCGGACGACGAAGAAATTCGCTGCCCACCACCACCCACTTAGTAGCCACTGTCGAAGACTTAACCGACATGCTCGACTTCGACCCCGAAGACATCGACGACATGGAAGACGATGTAGGAGACAAACAGGAACCACTGCCCATAGGGCGCTGGACCGCCACTTCATCACATGGCGTATACATGGTGGATACACTCAGAGAGGGCAATGGCAAAGAGACAGCGGAGGATGCCCCCTCCAAGCAACCCCGGCGCCGACGTCAGAGGCGCCGCTCTAAGTCCCGCCATAGCAAAAACAGCGATAACAACATAAGAGGAAATAATAGTCCAGTCGACTCTAGAAGAAATAACGACTGCACCACCCCGGTGGCAGAGCACGATCAAGATGCAAACGGCAAACATAGTATGGATCCAACGTCCGACCACGACGACGCTAAGGATCAGCCTCATCAAACCTCGTCCGGGGAAGAAAACAGTCTGGACGAAGATGCACACATCATCCCGGAAACGCACTTGGAGCAAGAAAACCTCCGCAGAAGGCTTATTGCCACAGCGAGGAGCCTGAAGAAACAGAAGCAAAGGCTCAAGTTCGCACAAGATACGCTCAACAGCAAGTGGAACAAAGTAATAAAGTATGGTGGAAGTTACCATAAAAATAGCTATCCAAAGCGCAAGCTATTACGGGAATTCGACGATGAGGCCTTAGAGCCCATACAGCCGAAAAGTGATACGGCGAACCGGCCGGATCCACCACCTTGTGAACGCGATAGAGCGGCTAACAAAGTCACGCATAAGTCAACACACAATCTACGTGAGAACCTGCGTCAAAAATCCGGCGCGACCAGATCTATCTATGGATCTAGGAAGCGCGCTACGGTACAAAACCAACACAGAATACTATAGCCGTCCGAACACCATAGCGCATCCCATTACAGGGGTGCCGCACACCCCTTATGTTTCACTGATGAGGTGCTGGATCATGAATTCCAAGAGGGATTCAAACCGGTGAACATAGAGGCGTACGACGGAACCACAGACCCTGGAGTCTGGATAGAGGACTTCATCCTCCATATTCATATGGCTCGTGGAGACGATCTCCATGCCATTAAATACTTGCCCCTCAAGCTTAAACGCCTAGCTCGGCACTGGCTGAAAAGCCTCCCCGAAAACTCAATTGGAAGTTGGGAGGAGCAAGAGGACGCTTTTCGGGCCAATTTTCAAGGGACTTACGTCCGACCTCTGGATGCAGACGATTTAAGTCATATAATCCAACAGTCCGGAGAGTCCGCCCGAAAGCTTTGGAACAGGTTCCTCACCAAGAAGAACCAAATCGTCGACTGTCCGGACGCCGAAGCCATAACAGCTTTTAAACACAGCGTCCGAGATGAATGGCTCGCCAGACACCTTGGTCAAGAAAAATCGAGAACAATGGCAGCCCTAACAAGCCTCATGACCCGCTTTTGTGCAGGAGAGGACAGCTGGTTAGCCCGTAGCAGCACCAGCGACCCAAGCACATGTAACGCCCTCGATGCGGCTATAGCTCCCACGTGTCGAGGCACGACTTAGAGGCATAACCGCATTGAAAGCAATGTCGCAAGTTAGGCAATCTTCACAACATCCCATGTAATATAGATAATAAAAGGGGAGATACATAGTTGGCTTACACTCGCCACATCAATCAAAGTACATAAATAGCATTACAACATTCAAACACTCATGGCCCGACTACGGCGCCAAAATAAAAGAACAACCCAACATGCGACACGGTCCCGATCACGCCAACTGGGCACCACTACTGATCATCAGGGAAAGACACATAGTATCGGCGTGAGTCCTCGTCGAACTCCCACTTGAGCTCAAGCGTGTCATCTGGAGCGGAATCATCAGGCCCTGCATCTGGTTTGGAAGTAATCTGTGAGCCACAGGGACTCAACAATCTCGCACCCTCGCGATCAAGACTATTTAAGCTTATAGGTAAGGCAAGGTAATATATGTGGAGCTGCAGCAAGCGACTAGCATATATGGTGGCTAACCTATTCGCAAAAGAGAGCGAGAAGAGAAGGCAAAGCGCGAGCGAGTAACTAGAGGGCATCCTGCGGCAAGCATTACTCCAACACCGTGTTCACTTCCCGGACTCCGCCGAGAAGAGACCATCACGGTAACTCACACAGTTGATTCATTTTAATTAAGTTAAGGTTCAAGTTATCTACAACCGGACATTAACAAATTCCCATCTGCCCATTACTGCGGGCACGGCTTTCAAAGTTCAAATCCCTACAGGGGAGTCCCAACTTAGCCCATGACAAGCTCTCACGGTCAACGAAGGAATAGACCTTCTCCCGAGACATTCCGATCAGACTCGGTATCCCGGTTCTACAAGACACTTCGACAGGTTAAAACAAATCCAGCAACACCGCCCGAATGTGCCGACAAATCCCGATAGGAGCTGCGCATATATCGTTCTCAGGGAACACTCAGATGAGCTCTCCATACAACTAAAAACCAAACCTCGAGTTTCCCCGAGGGGGCGCTGCACAAGACTCTAGTTTGGACCAACACTCAGAGGAGCACTGGCCCAGGGGGGGCTTAAAATAAGATGACCCTCGGGCTCCGGAAACCCAAGGGAAAAAGAGGCTAGGTGGAAAATGGTAAAACCAAGGTTGGGCATTGCTGGAAAAGCTTTAATCAAGGCGAACTATCAAGGGGTTCCCATTATCACCCAACCGCGTAAGGAACGCAAAATCCGGGAACATAACACCGATATGACGGAAACTAGGGCGGCAAGAGTGGAACAAAACACTAGGAGAGAGGCGGAGCCTTCCACCCTTTACCAAGTACATAGATGAATTAAGATAACAAGATAATATAATGATATCTCAACAAGTAAATAATGTTCCAACAAGGAACGGTCTCCAATCTTCACCTGCAACTAGCAGCGCTATAGGAGGGGCTGAGCAAAGCGGTAACATAGCCAATCAACGGTTTGCTAGGACATGGTGGGTTAGAGGTTTGACATGGCAATTTGGGAGGCATGATAAGCAAGTGGTAGGCATCGTAGCATAGGCATAGCAAAAGAGCGAGCATCTAGCAAAGCAAAGATAGTAGTGATTTCGAGGGTATGCTCATCTTGCCTGCAAAGTTGTCAGAGTTGACGGGATCCTCGAAAGCAAACTCAACGGGATACTCGTTAGAGAACTCGTCTCCCGGCTCTACACAAACAAGAGAAACAAGCAACAAGGACACAATCAACCACATGCAAGGCTCAAACAATATGATGCAAGGATGGTATGCTATGCGGGATGCGATGCGGGATGCATATGCAAAATTTGACAAGGAATGCATGAACCTGGACTTAACTTGGAAATCCAAGTGTGCCACTGGAAAGATGAGATGAAATCGCTTGAAAACAATATAAAGAACGCCGGAATCGGAGTTACGGTTTGGAAATGGCAAGCAATTCAAATATGATCACGTTGTGCGATTTACAACAAGTAGCCATCTAAATGCAATGAGATGAACAAGCTACAGCACCCAAACATGGCAACAAAGTACATGGCAGGGATGCATTCATGATGCTTAACAAAAGTCTAGCACTGAGCTACGGCCAATTCATCCATTAACAGGTTCAAACAAGCATGGCAAAAATGCATATGGTAAACAGATCTCAGACTTAGTGTAATTAACACTTGTCTGGAATTTCAGATCAGGTAGCACACTTCGGAGCAACAAAACTGTATGCTACAGGACCTGAACATGGCAAAGTAAAGCATGGCATGGAGCTACTCAAAGAGCTTAACAAAAGTCCCTTAGTGACCTTGAGCCAAAAGGCATCAGAAAATACATTTGCAAGCATGTGAAGATGGCAAAAACATAATCAGTTGTCAGACTTGGTGAAAACTGGAGCATGCTGAAACAGATATCAAGTAGGCATGTTTACGAGCTCGATGCACTCACTACAGAGCATGTCATGACAAACTAAGCATACACCCATCAAAAATACACAAAATACAAGCTAGACATGGCAAGAACAATAACATAGCATGCACGGATCAACTACAACATCCTCGGCAAAATTGCTAACAAGTAGACAATCTGCCCAGATTCACGAAATGGCAAAAGTAGAGCTCGATTGACTCAAGCTAGGATGCTCCATAATTGCAAACAAAGATATGGATGGATAGAGCACTACAATATTAACAAAACATCCTTACTGATCATCCTAAAAAGAGGCACGGATCACTAGGAAAACAAGAACATATGGCATATTGAGATAAACAGCTCAAGGACTTAGTGGAAATGCTAAGTCCCTGAAATCAATATTAACGAATGCATCACTTAGCAAGCTTGTACTAGTCACCACACACATCACAAAAATACATGGATTGCACCTCTAGATAGATGGCAAAACATATAACAAAACTCATGTAGAGCTCAGGGGCATATCATGCACACAATAAACAAGGCAAAAATGACAAATATCTAATTGGAGCAGCAGATCTGACAATTATCTCAAATAGCATTCTTCTAACAGCATTTTGGGCATCAAGATGAACTGAAATGAAAATGATGCAATGAGATGAAATGATGTTCTCTCTGAGGCGAACATTTTGATATGCTATATGCCCAAAATGGAGCTACGGGTGCAAAGTTACGACATGATGAACATGGAAAAAATATTAGGGTTTCGGGGATAAAAGTCAACCGAGACGAATCTCAGATCTAGATCCGGCCGGCACGTTTTACGAGGTTCGTCCTCACCGGAGATGGAGCTTGAGCTCGTCGGAGAGAGGCCGGCGGGGAAGGAGGAAGCGCGGGACGGCGCCCGCCGGAGCTTGCCGAGGCGGCAGGGTGGCAGCGCGGGCGCGGCGAGGCGGCGTGGGCGCGGCGGCCGAGGCGGCGGGCACCGGCAGCCGGGGCGGCGGAGGGAAGTCCGATGGGGTGGCCGGCAGCGGGGAAGATGGCCCCGGGCGGCGGCGCGAGGCAACGGGCCTCGGGGGCCCCTCCTGGGCCTCCCGGGCCGGCGGCGATGGCGAAGTGGGGCGGTGGCGCGACCCAATCGGCGGCTGCCACGTGGCATTGGTGGCCGGACCGGACACGTCAGTCGGCGGTGGTTTTGTCCGGCGGTGGAGGGTGGAGATGGATCTAGGGTTTTCGGGGGAAGGAGAAGGAGATTTTTGGGGGTGTCTTTAAATAGGCATAGAGGGAGCTAGGAGAGTCCAAATGAGGTGCGGTTTTCGGCCACGCGATCGTGGTCGAACGCTCTAGATGATGGAGAGGGTTTTGGTGGGTTTTGGACCAAATTGGAGGGGTGTTGGGCTGCAACACACACGAGGCCTTTTCGGTCCCTCGGTTAACCGTTGGAGCATCAAACGAAGTCCAAATGGTATGAAACTTTACAGGCGGTCTACCGGTAGTAAACCAAGGCCGCTTGGCAAGTCTCGGTCCAATCCGGAAATGTTTAATCCCCACACACAAAAGAAAGGTAGAAATGACCACCGGAGGAGAACGAAGCGCCGAAATGCAACACGGACAACGGGGAAAATGCTCGGATGCATGAGATGAACACGTATGCCAATGCAATGCACATGATGACATGATATGAGATGCATGACAACGACAACAACACACGGAGACAAAAACCCGAACCCGAGAAAATAAAATAACTTAATGCCAGAAAAGGCAAGAGTTGGATTACATATTAGGAAAATCATATCCGGGGTGTTACAACACTCCACCACTACAAAAGGATCTCGTCCCGAGATCTAGGACTGAAAGAACACCGGGTATTCAGAACGGAGGTGATCCTCGCGTTCCCAGGTAGCTTCACGGTTGGAATGGTGTGACCACTTGACTTTGAGGAATTTGATTGACTTGTTGCGAGTCTTGCGTTCAGTCTCTTCAAGAATAGCAACGGGGTGCTCACGATAAGAGAGATCTTCTTGGAGCTCAATGTCCTCGAAGTTGACGGTGCGGTCAGGAGTCTTGAAGCACTTTCAGAGCTGAGAGACATGGAACACGTCATGCACATTTGCAAAGTTTGTAGGAAGCTCGAGTTGATAGGCGAGATCGCCTCTGTTAGTGACGATCTTGAAAGGTCCCACGTATCTAGGGGCAAGCTTCCCTTTGATACCGAAGCGACGAGTACCTTTCATAGGAGAGACGCGGAGGTAAATATGATCTCCGATCTCGAAAGCCAAATCACGGTGCTTACTATCATAGTAGCTCTTCTGGCGGGATTGGGCTGCTTTGAGGTTATCTCGAATGACTTTGCACATCTCCTCTGCCTCTGTGATTAAGTCATTTCCCAGAAGTTGACGTTCACTGGTTTCAGACCAGTTGAGAGGGGTACGGCACTTCCTGCCATACAGAATTTCAAATGGGGCCTTGCCCGAACTTGCTTGAAAACTGTTGTTGTAGGAGAATTCAGCATATGGAAGACAATCCTCCCACTTCATGCCGAAGGAGATCACACAAGCCCTAAGCATATCTTCAAGAATCTGATTGACACGCTCGACTTGACCGCTAGTTTGAGGATGGAAAGCTGTACTGAAGCGGATGTTGGTGCCCATGGCCTTCTGAAAAGAATCCCAAAACTTGGAGGTAAAGATGCTGCCACGGTCTGAAGAGATCACTTGTGGAATACCGTGCAGAGAGACAATTCGAGAGGTATAGAGTTCCGCCAATTGAGTTGCAGTGATTGACTCTTTGATAGGCAGAAAATGAGCCACTTTGGTGAGTTTGTCGATGACAATGAATATAGCATCATTGCCACGTTTGGACTTTGGAAACCCAGTCACGAAGTCCATTTCAATGTGGTCAAGCTTCCATTCTAGAATGGCAAGAGGTTGGAGGAGACCAGCTGGCCTTTGGTGTTCTGCCTTCACTCTTCTGCAGACATCACACTCATTCACGAATTGAGAAATCTCGTGCTTCATTCGAGTCCACCAATAAGCCTGCTTGAGGTCCTGATACATCTTCGTGCTCCCAGGGTGGATGGAGAGGAGAGAATTGTGAGCCTCGTTCATGATTACTTTACGAAGGTCACCTTTGGGCACAATAATACGATCCTCAAAGAAGAGAGTATCCTTGTCATCAAGGCGGTAGCGCTTGTACTTGGGTTGACTCTTGGCAATCCCAACCTTCACCTTTTTCACCATAGCATCAAGAAGTTGGGCTTGGAGAATCTGGTCTTCCAAGGTAGGAGAGACTTGAAGGTTGGCGAGGAAACCTTGAGGAACAACTTGCAGATTAAGTTTGCGGAAAGCTTCACAAAGCTTGGTTGATAAGGCTTGAGAATAAGACTGTTGCAGTAAGCCTTCCTGCTTAAAGCGTCAGCAATCACATTGGCCATGCCTGGAGTATACTCGATACTCGGATTATACTCTTGAATCATTTCGACCCATCGAGTCTGCCTGAGGTTGAGATTACGCTGAGTGAATATGTACTTGAGACTCTTGTGGTCAGTGAAGATGTCCACTTTTCTTCCCAATAAGAGATGTCTCCAAGTCAAAAGAGCATGCACAACTGCCGCCAACTCAAGGTCATGAGTGGGGTAGTTCTTCTCATTGGGCTTCAATTGGCGAGAGGTATAAGCCACCACTTTCTTCTCTTGCATCAACACTGCGCTAAGACCTTGGAGAGAGGCATCGCAAAAGATCTCGTACGGCTTGGATTCATCAGGCGGAGTCAGAACTGGAGTAGTGACCAATTTCTCTTTCAAAGTGTTGAAAGCAATGTCACACTCCGGAGACCAAACGTACTTGACGTGCTTCTGGAGAAGATTTGAGAGAGGCTTCGCGATCTTAGAAAAGTTTTCAACGAATCTTCGACAATAGCTTGCGAGACCGAGGAAGCTACAGAGTTGCTTCACGTTCTGAGGTGGTTCCCAATTCACAATTGCAGACACCTTCTCAGGATTCACCGCAATGCCCTTGGCAGAGATGATATGACCAAGATAAAGAACCTCATCGAGCCAAAATTCGCACTTGGAGAACTTGGCGTAGAACTTGTGTTCCCTGAGCTTATCGAGTACCAAACGCAAATGCTTGGCATGAACTTCCTTGTTCTTCGAAAAGACCAAAATGTCGTCGAGATAGACCAAAACGAAGTCGTTGGTGTAGGCGTTGAAGATGAAGTTCATCATGCGAGAGAAAGTCGGAGGAGCGTTGACGAGGCCAAAAGACATGACAGTGTATTCATATGAACCAAAGCTTGTCCTGAAAGCCATCTTGGGAATATCTTGCTCATGGATTCGAATCTGATGATAACCCATACTGAGATCAAGCTTGGAGAATACTTGGGCACCTTTGAGTTGTTCGAACAGCTCATTGATGTTGGGAAGTGGGTATTTGTTCTTGATGGTCTTATTGTTCAACGGACGGTAATCAACACAAAGTCGGTCCATTCCATCCTTCTTCTTCACAAAAAGAACACCACAACCCCACGGAGAAGAACTAGGTCGGATGAGGCCCATTCTCTCTTGAACATCGAGTTGCTTCTTCAGCTCCTTCAACTCTTCAGGTCCGAGCTTGTAAGGACGTTTACACACAGGTTCCATACCCGACTTAAGATCGATGACAAATTCAACTGGCCGATGCGGAGGCATTCCTGGAAGCTCTTCTGGAAAGACGTCTTGATATTCGCAAACGACTGGAATTTGCGAGATAGCATCCAGTTCACCCTTCTCATTGAGAGAAAACAGACGGATGGTATCATCACGAGCGGCAAAGACAATTACATCCTCAGATGAATGAGTCAATTGAATCTGCCTGGCGGCACAATCAAGATGCGCCTTGTGCTTATAAAGCCAATCCATTCCGAGAATAAGATCAATATCCGAGTCGCCCAGAACAATAGGAGAAGCTAGAAATTTGTAGTCGCCCAACGTGATAGTATTATTTGGGACGCAGAAATTAGCTGTCATCTGCTTGCCCGGTGACACGATTTGCAAAGAATTTTGCAGATACTGATAATCGCACTCATACTTCGATGCAAAAGGTTTGGAAATGAAACAATGCGATGCACCAGTGTCAAAAAGAACTTTTGCAGGAACATCGTTAACAGGAAGGTTACCCATGATGACATCTGGCGAGTCCTCTGCCTGAGCTGCGTTCATCAAGTTGACCTTGGCGTGCTTGGGGTTATGCTTGACCACAATTGTACTTGCCGATCTCACAGGAGGAGGAGGAGGAAGACGCCTCTGATTGAAGCATTTGTTGGCATAGTGACCCTTCTGTTGGCACTTGTTGCACGTGACCTCTGAAAGCGGACGGTGATATGGAGCTCTCGATCTTGGAGCTTGAGACGAAGTCTTGTTCTGAAAGCCAGGGTTGGGTGGGTGGGAAGATCCACTGCCACCTTTGCTCTTCTGCTGATACGGCTGACGGAACGGAGGAGGAGGAAGCCAATACTTCTGCTGCTTGGCCACTTGAGTAGAGGAAGAAGGAGTAGCATCTCTGACTCGCTTCTTGGAAGCATCACACCTCAGTTGAGCGGCCTCTTGCTTCAATGCCATGTTGTAGAACTCATCATACCTCAAGGGATCAAAGAGAATAAGAGCTAGCTGAATTTCTTCCCTGAGACCACCCCTGAACTGGTATATCATGCTCTTCTCATCAGGGACGTCCTGCTTAGCAAAGCGGGCGAGCTTCTGAAACAACTTGTTGTAGTCGTAGACAGACAAAGAGCCTTGCTTCAGGTTGCGGAATTCCTCACGCTTGCTTTCAACCACGCTCTGAGGAATATGATGAGCTTTGAAGCCTTGACGGAATTCATCCCAGGTAATCACACGGCCTCCTCTGGAATCCTTGTACTGCTGGAACCATTCTGCAGCTTGGTCTTTGAGTTGGAAGGAAGCGAACTTGACGAAGTCCTCAGGCCTGACGTTACTGCACTCGAAATGCTTGCACAGATCCACGAGCCAATCGTCAGCATTAGTTGCCTCAACACAATTGCTGAAAGTCTTTGGCCCGTTAGCAAGGAACTGGTTGAGTGTAGCAAAGTGATTCTGATTGTTGCCTTGGTTGCCTTGGTTCGCTTTATTGCGCTCTTGAAGAATTTGCATGATCAACTGTGTGTTTGCATTGGTTGCGGCCATCACAACTTGCCATGCCTCCGGAGGAGGTGGAGGTGGTGGCGGATCCTGATTCTGATTCTGATTGGTGCTCTTAGCGGGAGCCATCCTGAAGAGGGTGACAACCGTTAGCACATTGATAGAAAAAATGAAGCTGAATCAAACGGGTTGAAATTGCAACATAAAGTCTTCACATCCGAACAAAATGAACGAATGCATTCCAATTGAAATGGTCACATATCCATAAATTGAGAAGCCACTTAGAATTTAGGTAGAGGAATAAATCAACAAGGTATGGATCAAGAACGAATACTCGATAAGAAATCCCAATCTCAAACCAAATATCCGTGGAAGAAGAACTAGAGCTACTTGAATTCCCACCTATGAAACTCCTGAACCTTTCCGGTTATGCAGTCAGGTGTTGGGGATACAGGGGAAGCATAATATCTCACCCAAATCTAGCAAATCCTACATACAGCTGTATCCATCCTTCAACACATAACCAAGAAAAACTTCGGAAACCATCTACCTCAACCTTCAAAAAGCATCCGTTATACAAGTTACTGCGATACTCCCGAAATCCCACCCCAGTACTGGGTGGCGTCGAGGTTATCTCACCAACGAACTGCATAGAAGAGATTTTCGATGTCGGCGAACTAAACTTAGGTATTCCAGAACTGCAATGATAAAATTGTGACGACAACACCTCAGAGCTCAACTCCCCGGGACACTGCCACAACCCCTAAAGACAGGAGGCACCAAGAACAATGTTCTCGTCACAAAACCATCGGAATGATTCCAAGATACCCGCGTGATCCTAAAATTTTTTTTAGTGAAATTTTAGAAGAGAAGAGTCAAAACTCTACGTCAGGATGCCTTACCAGAGCGATGAGGAGACTGGGAAGTAAAAAGAATTCCTAAACTCTCTGATATATAATTCCTAAATGACTCAAAACATTTTTTCTAGACTCAACAACGACTGCTAAAAACGATCAAGCAATGGGGCTCCTAAGGTCGGGGAAGGCTCTGATTACCAACTTGTAACGCCCTCGATGCGGCTATAGCTCCCACGTGTCGAGGCACGACTTAGAGGCATAACCGCATTGAAAGCAATGTCGCAAGTTAGGCAATCTTTGCAACATCCCATGTAATATAGATAATAAAAGGGGAGATACATAGTTGGCTTACACTCTCCACGTCAATCAAAGTACATAAATAGCATTACAACATTCAAACACTCATGGCCCGACTACGGCGCCAAAATAAAAGAACAACCCAACATGCGACATGGTCCTGATCACCCCAACTAGGCACCACTACTGATCATCAGGGAAAGACACGTAGTATCGGTGTGAGTCCTCGTCGAACTCCCACTTGAGCTCAAGCGCGTCATCTGGAGCGGAATCATCAGGCCCTGCATCTGGTTTGGAAGTAATCTGTGAGCCACAGGGACTCAGCAATCTCGCACCCTCGCGATCAAGACTATTTAAGCTTATAGGTAAGGGCAAGGTAATATATGCGGAGCTGCAGCAAGCGACTAGCATATATGGTGGCTAACCTGTTCACAAAAGAGAGCGAGAAGAGAAGGCAAAGAGCGAGCGAGTAACTAGAGGGCATCCTGCGGCAAGCATTACTCCAACACCGTGTTCACTTCCCGGACTCCGCCGAGAAGATACCATCACGGTAACTCACACAGTTGATTCATTTTAATTAAGTTAAGGTTCAAGTTATCTACAACCGGACATTAACAAATTCCCATCTGCCCATAACCACGGGCACGGCTTTCGAAAGTTCAAATCCCTGCAGGGGAGTCCCAACTTAGCCCATGACAAGCTCTCACGGTCAACGAATGAATAGACCTTCTCCAGAGACATTCCGATCAGACTCGGTATCCTGGTTCTACAAGACACTTCGACAGGTTAAAACAAATCTAGCAACGCCGCCCGAATGTGCCGGCAAATCCCGATAGGAGCTACGCATATCTCGTTCTCAGGGCACACTCAGATGAGCTCTCCATACAACTAAAAACCAAACCTCGAGTTTCCCCGAGGGGGCGTTGCACATGACTCTAGTTTGGACCAACACTCAAAGGAGCACTGGCCCAGGGGGGGGGGGGCTTAAAATAAGATGACCCTCGGGCTCCGGAAACCCAAGGGAAAAAGAGGCTAGGTGGAAAATGGTAAAACCAAGCTTGGGCATTGCTGGAAAAGCTTTAATCAAGGCGAACTATCAAGGGGTTCCCATTATCACCCAATCGCGTAAGGAACGCAAAATCCGGGAACATAACACCGATATGACGGAAACTAGGGTGGCAAGAGTGGAACAAAACACTAGGCGAGAGGCCAAGCCTTCCACCCTTTACCAAGTATATAGATGCATTAAGATAACAAGATAATATAATGATATAAGCAAATAATGTTCCAACAAGGAACGGTCTCCAATCTTCACCTGCAACTAGCAGCGCTATAAGAGGGGCTGAGCAAAGCGGTAACATAGCCAATCAACGGTTTGCTAGGACATGTTGGGTTAGATGTTTGACATGGCAATTTGGGAGGCATGATAAGCAAGTGGTAGGCATCGTAGCATAGGCATAGCAAAAGAGCGAGCATCTAGCAAAGCAAAGATAGTAGTGATTTCGAGGGTATGATCATCTTGCCTGCAAAGTTGTCAGAGTTGACGGGATCCTCAAAAGCAAACTCAACGGGCTCCTCGTTAGCGAACTCGTCTCCCGGCTCTACCCAAACAAGACAAACAAGCAACAAGGACACAATCAACCACGTGCAAGGCTCAAACAATATGATGCAAAGACGGTATGCTATGCGGGATGCAATATGTGATGCATATGCAAGATTTGACAAGGAAAGAATGAACCTAGCCTCAACTTGGAAATCCAAGTGTGCCACTGGAAATATGAGATGAAATCGCTTGGAAACGATATAAAGAACGCCGAAATCGGAGTTACGGTTTGGAAATGGCAAGCAACTCAAATATGACCACGTTCTGCGATTAACAGCAAGTAGCCATCTAAATGCAACAAGATGAACATGCTACATCACCCAAACATGGCATCAAAATACATGGCAGGGATCAATTCGTGATGCTTAACAAAATACTAGCACTGAGCTACGGCCAATTCATCCATTAACAGGTTCAAACAAGCATGGCAAAAATGCATTTGGTAAACAGATTTCAGACAGTGAAATTAACACTTGTCTGGAATTTCAGATCAGGTAGCACAGTTTGGAGCATAAAAACTATATGCGACAGGACCTGAACATGGTAAAATAAAGCATGGCTTGGAGCTACTCAAAGAGCTTAACAAAAGTCCCTTAGTGACCTTGAGCCAAAAGGGATCAGAAAATACATTTGCAAGCATGTGAACATGGCAAAAACATAATCAGTTCTCAGACTTAGTGAAAACTGGAGCATGCTGAAACAGATATCAAGTAGGCATGTTTACGAGCTCGATGCACTCACTACAGAGCATGTCATGATAAACTAAGCATACACCCATAAAAAATACACAAAATACAAGCTAGACATGGAAAGAACAATAACATAGCATGCACGGATCAACTACAACATCCTCGGCAAAATTGCTAACAAGTAGAAAATCTGCCCAGATTCACGAAATGGCAAAAGTAGAGCTCGATTGACTCAAGCTAGGGTGCTCCATAATTGCAAACATAGACATGGATGGATAGAGCACTACAAGATTAACAGAACATCCTTACTGATCATCCTCAAAAGAGGTACGGATCACTAGGAAACAACAAGAACATATGGCAAATTGAGATAAACAGCTCAAGGACTTAGTGGAAATGCTAAGTCCCTGAAATCAGCATTAACGAATGCATCACTTTGCAAGCTTGTGCTAGTCACCACACACATCACAAAAATACATGGATTGCACCTTTGGATAGATGGCAAAACATATAACAAAACTCATGTAGAGCTCAGGGGCATATCATGCACACAATAAACATGGCAAAAATGACAAATATCTAATTGGAGCAGTAGATCTGACAATTATCTGAAATAGCATTCTTCTAACAGCATTTCGGGCATCAAGATGAACTCAAATGAAAATGATGCAATGAGATGAAATGATGTTCTCTCTGAGGCGAACATTTTGATATGCTATATGCCTAAAACGGAGCTATGGGTGCAAAGTTACGACATGATGAACATGGGCAAAATATTAGGGTTTCAGGGATAAAAGTCAACCGAGACGAATCTCAGATCTAGATCCGGCCGGCACGCTTTACGAGGTTCGTCCTCGCCGGAGATGGAGCTTGAGCTCGTTGGAGAGAGGCCAACGGGGAAGGAGGAAGTGCGGGACGGCGCCCGCCGGAGCTTGCCGAGGCGGCGGGGTGGCGGCGCGGGCGCGGTGAGGCGGCACGGGCGCGGCGGCAGAGGCGGCGGGCACCGGCAGCCGGGGCGGCGCGCGCCGGTGAGGGCGATGGGCGGTGGAGGGAAGTCCGGTGGGGCGGCCGGCAGCGGGGAAGATGGCCCCGGGCGGCGGCGCGAGGCAACGGGCCTCGGGGGCCCCTCTTGGGCCTCCCGGGCCGGCGGCGATGGCGAAGTGGGGCGGCGGCGCGACCCAATCGGCGGCTGCCACGTGGCGTCGGTGGGTGGACCGGACACGTCCGTCGGCGGTGGTTTTGTCCGGCGGCGGCGGGTGGAGATGGATCTAGGGTTTTCGGGGGAAGGAGAAGGAGATTTTTGGGGGTGTCTTTAAATAGGCATAGAGGGAGCTAGGAGAGTCCAAATGAGGTGCGGTTTTCGGCCACGGGATCATGATCGAATGCTCTAGATGATGGAGAGGGTTTTGGTGGGTTTTGGACCAAATTGGAGGGGTGTTGGGCTGCAACACACACGAGGCCTTTTCGGTCCCTCGGTTAACCGTTGGAGCATCAAACGAAGTCCAAATGGTACGAAATTTTACAGGCGGTCTACCGGTAGTAAACCAAGGCCGCTTGGCAAGTCTCTGTCCAATCCGGAAATGTTTAATCCCCACACACAAAAGAAAGGTAGAAATGACCACCAGAGGAGAACGAAGCGTCGGAATGCAACACGGACAACGGGGAAAATGCTCGGATGCATGAGATGAACACATATGCCAATGCAATGCACATGATGACATGATTTGAGATGCATGACAATGAAAACAACACACGGAGACAAAAACCCGAACCCGAGAAAATAAAATAACTTAACGCCGGAAATGGCAAGAGTTGGATTACATATTAGGAAAATCATATCCGGGGTGTTACAGCACATCCGAAGTTAGGGATGGCAATGGTAAACCAAGACGCAACAAAAACAAGCGTCGAATTAAAGAAGGTAGCCCAGATAACACGGCGGTAAACGCCGGATTCAGGGGCTCCCGACCAGGTTAGCGGAAAAAGCCTTTCAAAGGCAGCAGAGAAGGACAATCTGGCCTAAACACAATTCTTGGCAAACGCTGTCAGATTCATGGCACCCCAGACAAACCTGCAAATCATACCCAGTGAGAATGTTGGGTCTTCAAGCAGGCCGGTAAGCTAAACGCCGAACACAAAGAGGAAGAGACACCAAGCGAAGATGAGGATGAGCCTCGCCAGCAAAGCACCGGAGGACAAAAAAAGTTCCCACCAGAGGTTAAAACAGTAAGCGTGATCCATGTGACAAAGAGGAGAAGTAAGCATGCACTCCGAGGCACACGCGCCATAGAGCCCGTCACCCCTAGGTTCAATCCCTGGTTGACCTGCCCGATCACTTTTGATCATAGGGATCACAAGACAAACATCTGGCATGAAGGACTGACGGCCTTGGTGTTAGACCCAATAATAAATGGGTACCATTTCACACGAGTCCTCATGGACGATAGCAGTGATCTAAATCTGATATATTAGGACATAGTCCGCAAAATGGGGATAGACCCGACACAAATAGGCCACAGTAATACTACCTTCAAGGGAGTGATACCAGGCCAAGAGGCTCGCTGTACGGGCTCTCTACTACTAGAGGTGGTATTTGGTTCTCCCGATAACTTCCGAAGCGAAAGGTTAACTTTTCACATTGCCCCATTCCGAAGTGGCTATCAAGCACTCCTCGGAAGAACGACTTTCGCTCGTTTTAATGCAATACCGCATTATGCTTTTCTCAAGCTTAAGATGCTCGGTCCACATGGAATCCTCTCAGTTAGTGGAAATACCAAACGTTTCCCACGTACGGAAGAGTATGCGGCGGCTCTAGCAGCCGCAAACTAGTCGGCCTCACCAACCAGAAAAATGGCAGGTCGTCAGGACCACGGACACGGTCAAACGAATCCGGCGTTCCACCATATATACATGAGATTGGTTTGGTGATCAAACCCTCATAAACGATACTAGGGGCTTCCCGCGTGTAATCAGGGACAGCCCGGCTCAACTTGGCTTCTCTTGAATTTTGATAGTTCATTAATAATAACCAACTCTTATTTTGTTGGCACGGCAACTTTCACCTAAGTTCTTTCCTTTTGCAGATGACAATCGTGCTACACCCGTCCAGGACACGGCACAACGGAGACACAGGCGCAGATGTGCAGCACGGACCCGCCCAAAGGTTTGTTTTTAGATTAAGACCCTGCGTAAACCTTTTTTTACTTTCTCTTGTTGCTCACATCCTCCGGATACTCCACACAACCGAGAAGGATGCTGGCGTTATTGGCATGTGGCCACGCCAGGATTTTGCACGTACCTGGACACATGGGTTTCTTATTAAGGGCATTGTTTAGGCCGGTATATGTTATAAAGACCGAACACCTTAGTGAGTGTTCGGCGTCGCGAGTTTGGCCCTATATGCATCAGCTCGGAATCATGTCTTTGGTCAAATGTTGGGTTTGCCCGGCTCCGATGTTTTGGTACCTTATGTTCCGTTATATCGGCTAAGGTAGCACTGGGAGAACTACCACGATTGTGTCCTGGTTCATCCGGATGAGCACCTCAGTAGAGAAAGCTGAAAACTAACTGTCATGATATAGCGAGAGACTGGTCAACCACTTGATGACTCATCGGAATCTTCAGGATTCCTCCGCATTAACGAAGGGCCGTTTCCCGGTCATATACGTACGTGCTCCGTATTCGGACGAGCGCAGAAGTACCAGGGGCTATATAGTAGCCCCACTGTCAAACTCCTATGGCTAAGTGAAAGTGTTAAAGCAATATAGTCCGATTGCCTCGTTCGCTACACTATCACCTCCTTAACGGACCATGACGTTGGATCAAGTGTGGATATGCATCTTTTGTGAACACCCCCGCATTATATGCATGGGGGCGGAAGCCGACGACTGCAAACTTTCAGGTTATACACATATATACATAAACGGCCGCAAGGAGGCACCATAGTACTTTCGGGCAAAAGTATAAATACAGCCTTGATAATTCAATAAAACATTGTTTTTACAATGGGAATACATCTCACTTGAACATAACATTCTTTAAGCACTGAGCCTCTATCGAATGAGCGCCTTCAAGAACTTCTTCAAAGTAGTGCTCGGCAACCACTCGGCCTACGGCTGAACCCTGTGTCGCAACAGTGGTGGCCTCCATCTCCGCCCAGTATGTCTTTACACGGTCAAAGGCCATCCGTGAACCCTCTATGCACGCCGATCTCTTTACAGCATCGATGCGCGGCACAGCACCAAGGAATTGTTGCACTAAGCTAAAGTAGCTATTCGGCCTTGGCCCTCCTGGCCACAGGTGATCCACAATGGACCTCCTGGCAAGTCCGGACAACCTATGGAGCTCGGCCCACTCGGCTAATCGCTCATTCAACAGTAGCGGACGGACTGGAGCGTGAAACTGTGACCAGAACAACTTCTCGACTTCGGGACCTTTCTGATCCTTGAAGTACTTGGCCGCATCAGCAGCACTCGCAGCCAAACCCATGTACGCGTCTGCAGAACTCCATAGCCGGTCCAGAGGAGCATACTTTGGATCTCCGAACTTAGTCCACAACAAGAAGGGTTTCCCAGACACGATATCTGCAGCTTGATTCAGCTCCTCCTTCGTCGCTCTGATTTTGGAGCGGGCTTCCTTGGCAGCCACCAGGGCCTTCTCCAGGTCCGTCGCCTTCGCCCGGTTTTCTTCTTCAAGAAGCTGGTAACGGTCAGTGGTATCTTTTAACTCTACAGGCACGGTTGGGTTACCCACATTTGTATTAATGAGAATCCCGTGATAAGGGGGACACGATCTCTCTTTGACAAGACATGTCAAGGAAACCGCCTCGCGTTATGTGCGGAGCTGGTTAAGAAAAATGGTTCAAATAAAGACCGGGTCGTGACGTGATGTCATGCTATCAAAACATGTCAGCAGATTAGATTTGTGGAAATATTATTCTCTCTACGGTGGTATGTGGAACCTATTTTGTAGGGTCAGACACTATCCTTGTATTTCAAACTCTTCCATGGTGTATTCGAAGGGGGAACCTGCCTTGCAATGCCGAACACAATACTTCACGTCGGACTCATCATCATTGAAGCCTGGTTCAGGGGCTACTGAGGGAGTCCTGGATTAGGGGGTCTCCGGACAACCGGACTATATCCTTTGGCCGGACTGTTGGACTATGAAGATACAAGATTGAAGACTTCGTCTCGTGTCCGGATGGGACCCTACTTGGCGTGGAAGGCAAGCTAGGCAATACGGATATGTACATCTCCTCCATTGTAACCGACCTTGCGTAACCCTAGCCCTCTCCAGCGTCTATATAAACCGAAGGGTTTTAGTTCGTAGGAGGACATACAATCATACCATAGGCTAGCTTCTAGGGTTTAGCCTCTCTGATCTCGCGGTAGATCAACTCTTGTAATATTCATATCATCAAGAACAATCAAGCAGGACATAGGGTATTACCTCCATCAAGAGGGCCCAAACCTGGGTAAACATTGTGTCCCCTGCCTCCTGTTACCATCCGCCTTAGACGCACAGTTCGGGACCCCCTACCCGAGATCCGCCGGTTTTGACACCGACAGGATCTCTGGCCGAGGTTGATAACACTACTACTACTTTACATTATGTTGATCTGTACTCTTCTAAATGCTGCAAGATGCTTGAAGATGCTAGTGTTCCATAGGACTAGGCTCTCCCCTCTATTCTGGCATTTCTGCAACCCAGTCCACATATACAACCTTCCTTTGATAATGTTGAGTATGTAGTGTAGATCCTTGCTTGCAAGTACTTTGGATGAGTACTCACGGTTGCTTTGCTCCATCTTTCCCCCTTTTTCCTTTCATCCCGATTGTTGCAACCAGATGACGGATCCCGGGAGCCAGGCGGCACCACTGACGATTACTACTACACCGAGGGTGCCTACTACTACGTGGAGACCGCCGACGACCAGGAGTAGCTAGGAGGTTCCCAGGCAAGAGGCCTTGCCTTTTCGACCGTTGTTGCTTTTGTGGTAGTCTTCTTAAGTCAAACTTGTTTAACTTATGTCTGTACTCAGATATTGTTGCTTCCGCTGACTCTTGTGTATTCGAGCTTATGTATTCGAGCCCTCGAGGCCCCTGGCTTGTAATATAAAGCTTGTATTATTTTAATTTGTGTCTAGGGTTGTGTTGTGATATCTTCCCGTGAGTCCTTGATCTTGATCGTACACATTTGTGTGTATGATTAGTGTATGGTCAAACCGGGGGTGTCACAAGTTGGTATCAGAGCCGATTGCCTGTAGGTAGCCCCCTTTCCAACTCCTTGGCCGAAGTCAAGTCTAGTCACTACAAAAAACTTTTACTAAAATGGTTGTGTGGCCTATGGGCCACATTGCCATTGGGTGGTATTAGGATCTTTTACTCCTCGTCTATAATCCGGGACTCTGATCTCTCTTCTATTCGAGTTAAATGGTTTTACTAACTTGAACATTAGGATCTCGTCATCACATCCGCCCGGAGAGCCCCTTATTTCAGATGATCGCCTGCTGCATCAGAAGATTCCGAAGATACTCTATGATATTCTCTCGAGACTTTGTGCCTGTTGCCTTTGCAATTCCCTACCACCGAAATATCCTTATGGATAACTACACACACTTGCTAATCTTACATTCTATCCCATTGATCTTGTTATTACAAGATGCCCTGAACTGCTCTCCTTTGTTCCGAGAATCCTTTGAGCTTACTGCCTTGCAGTTCCTTGTCACCTGAATACCCCTACGGATAACTTTGTGCACCTATCGAGTATCCACTCATCCTTAGTTGATTCATGTACTTCACAAAAGTCTTCGTAATACCATTCGTTCTTGTGAAAATCCTCAACAACCTATTGTTCTTGAATTTCTTGCTTGCTTGCATTATGGTTAATACCATAAGTCTAGTAATCTTATTGTCATCCTTTGTCATTATCATTTTGAGTCCGTTGATACAATATGTTGTGAATGCTCGCAATCCTCAATCAAATCCTAGAATTCATCCTTCCGGCTCAGACATCATTTTAACATGTGCTGGATCTCGACCAATCAAATCGCCATCGATTGTACCCCTAAGGCTATTCTACCTATCCATCCCTAATCAGAGCATTGCTTCTGATCCCTTTTCTTGGAATTCATAATTCCTTTGCAATTGAGATTTGAATTGTTAGTTGTTTATATAATCTGATCTCCTTGCATTCTTTCTTCCTCTGGTTGAATACTGATGCTCACATCAGATCCCTTGTGGACCACCAGACCCCCTTTTTCCGGATTTTATCCGACAACGTCCTTTATATTCAATAAGCTTGTGAGCCTTTCCTCGGATACATAATGCTTTTGGTAAATTGTATCCTCTGCTTTCTCAAGCATGCTCTACTACCGAGCTTGTGTTATTTATTCTTGAAATTTATGATATATGTTTCTAAGATGCCCCAATGGGTTGAATCTATGCCTTCCCTAATCTGTGTGAACTCGAAAGTTGTGCGGGTTATACTCTACTGGCTTTTCGTCAGATAAAATTTCAATACTACAGCTTCATCAAGAGCGAGAAGTAAAATGAAAGGTTATGCATTGTAGAAGTGGGAGTCGACCCTGAACCTTTGTGTTCATGCCCACGGACACGGTGTGGAACTTATCATGAAATCTTCCTGCAAGGATATTTAATCATTTGAATAATTCTTTCGGTATCGTACATTGGATCCCTTGCAATAATGGTCTCGACCATATTTCCTCCTTGATCCCATTTACTGGGTAAGTTAAAATTACTTATCTTCTGCAAATCATTCCCCCCGTCCAACCTCTACTCCGATTTACCTTCTAGCATTACACCTAGTACTTGATACTGGGAAGCTTTATACCCCATCACATCATTCCTAGCCTGATCGGCTATATTTTTATCGTGTCAACTTTTAACTGTGCTACCTGGTCCTTATGCCCGGAGCAACTTCCGACGATGAGCTAAGCTTACGTCGATCTTCCTCATCTTATCATTTCACCTTGAACAACAAGCTTAATTTCGAGTTTGTGTCGTACCCATGGTTCCAATAACCTTTTGCTTCATCATTCCTTTGACTGGATGTCATCGCCGATTGATTACATCTTCATGAAATCTCTCGACAAATGTGTCGTGATCATCATCAACATTCTGAGCTTTTCCAGGATATCAATCGAATTCATGATGAGAAATACAATCCTTCCCCTCGATGATTTATGTTATCATCGATAACATTCTTGCCTTCCCCAACACAAACTTGTTCATATAATTTTGGAAATACATCCTTTTTGGCATGTCGATGGATTGTGGCTGAGCCCGTTGGCCACACCCTCATCTTTTCCCTACTAAAATTGTATGACTTGTTGTTATTTCCGATGGATCCTTGGTGTATCCAAAGTCAGACCTTTGCTTGAAACCATGTCAATGCTATCTCGAAGCATGTCTGTGGTAATCCGATCTCCAATAAGAACATTTGAAGCACGATACTAAATTTTATTTATCAATTATCCAAACACCGTTGTATGGGTAATGTCATGAAATTTCTTTCCCCTTACCTAAATGGTTTTATACTTCTATCCTGTCATGGATATCATGCTCTGCTTGTCCTTGGGAAGGATATACCCCCTGAAATATGTGTTTAAACACATTTTCCTTTCCATTGTTCTGTTTAATCTGACAATTACATTTTCCTTTCCATTGCTTTGTTTAAACCTCATTATGATCGATATTATATAAGCAGTAATATTTCCTTGCTTGCAGACTAAGGCATAGCCTAGTGGTGGGAAGGGGCTGATGCCTTCCCACCCACCCAGGTTCAAGGCTTGGTACTTGCAATTTGGGTTTGTTGCACCAATTATGCTGTAGGGGGTTCCCTTACAGTCTTTCTATCAAAAAAAATATTTCCCTGCTTATGTAAACACCTCGTTGTATCACTCTGTTAGTAAGACCCTGTTACTAT
Organism: Triticum dicoccoides; assembly: GCF_002162155.2. Taxonomy (NCBI): domain Eukaryota; kingdom Viridiplantae; phylum Streptophyta; class Magnoliopsida; order Poales; family Poaceae; genus Triticum; species Triticum dicoccoides. Next base: position 353,545,499 of record NC_041390.1, on the reverse strand, counting down.
TGTTGATGACATTCCGGTAGCCACCGATGGACGAGAACTTTGCCTAATGGCCCGCCTCATTCAACGAGCAGGAAAATGGTTCTGTTCGTCCCTCGCCCTTGGTACCGACGTTGTTGCCGACATAACTGACAGGCTACCCACTGACATGCCTTGCTATCATGACCGTGCAAGATGTCATCGCTCCTTCTATTTTAACCCACATGGGGGGCCCATAACCCACAGTTCCACATGATTGGAACCTGACTCTCCTGTATATCCTTTATTCCGAAGTATCATTTGCTCTTGTCTTTGTGTGTTATCATGAGCCATCATCCGAGAGATGATCTATTTCCGATGCTCCGAACCCCCTTCTCACACTCTGTTCAGGTATCGATCATTTGTCCATTCGCTTGAAACTTCCTATTGTAACTTCATATTTCTCTCTTGATGTTTTCTTAAGTTTCAACTCGAGAGACACTTCTACCACATTCCTTGAATTGTTCACCAGATAATTAACCCTATAAGGGTCAGTTCTTTCGAATTTACTCTTTACTTCCGCACTTAAATCTCGGGACGAGATTTCTTGTAGTGGAGGAGATTTGTAACACCCCCGGTGTAATGATGCTACAGTAACCCGTGGGGTTAAGCTAATCATTTTGCTAAGCAAGTGTTTGACCATCATTGTCTCCTATCCAGTTCAAATTCCAGTTGAATTCAATTTGAATTTATGTGTGAAATTCAAAAAATGCTCAAACATGAAAACTAAAATGTTCATCATGTGGAAAATAATCATCTGGTAATACTTGTGGTGAACCAACATTTTTGCAAAGTGCCTAAATGGCCTAAAATAGCTATAACAGAAAGTTGTTAAAAGAAAAGGAAAAGAGAAAGAGCACATGCCACTGTGCACTGGGTCAAGTGCACAGTGCCTGGCCCGAGCCTTGTCCCACTCCAGCTGGTCCGGCCCAGCCCATCCACGGGTCGCCTTCTCCCCCCGTTCCCCCTACCAGGGTCGCAACAGGGGCGAGCTCCGCCGGACTGCCTCGACGGCGACTCCCCGGAGAGGATAAGGTTGACCCCTCCCCTCGACGCCTCGACCTCCTCCCCACCTACCTCCACTCACCTGTCTCGCCTCCCAGGTCCACCCCACTCTCCCCCTCTCTGTCTCGGCCACTCACCTCACCCGAGCGCCGTCGACGCCATGGTCGCGCCATAGCCACGACCACCTTCTTCCCCGCACCGCGCCTCCCTGTCCATACTCTCTGTCGGTGTCTCTACGCCGCCTACGCCAAGCGCCTGGAGCCGGGGAGCAACGGAGCGCCCGCATTGCCGTCTTCTTCCTCCTTGGCCCGGCGGACTCCATCGACGATTCACTCCGGCGAGCTCTCCCCCAAGCCCGCTTTGTTCACCTGCAGGTCACGGTGAGCACCTGCCTTCTCCCCCACCCTTCTTGTTGATGATTGTACCTCGTAACCGCCATCCCTGCTATGGACGAGCCCTCCGTCACGGACGCTCGTCGCCGGCCACCTCCCGGTGACCAAATGGCCACGCGCAGTAGTCCATCGCCGTCGCACGTGCATGTAGAGGTCCCTTGGTTGTTTAGTTTGTCTGCAAATGAGCTGCCGTTGCTCTCCCGCATCGAGCCAAGTTTCGGCCGTCGCCGTCGTCAACGCTGCGCCTTGCTCGGATCAACTCCAGCCCCCGCGACCACCGCCATTGGATGCGCGAGATCGACCGCAGCCGAACGAGCCTAGCCGCATCCGATTTGAGCCACCATAGCGCCGTTTCCGTCGAGCACCCGTATGCGCCACCGCCTCTTCTCATCGTCGGCAACAATTCCGGCCAAGTCCGGTTGCGCTACCGCCACCACTCAATGCGCGGCACCGTCAGCGTTCGAACGCAAGCAAAACCGTGTGAAACGGTGCCCCGTAGAGAAATTCCGAGCGTCTCCGGCGAGCTCGCCTCCGCGGGAGGCCAGCGGAGCAACTCCGACGCCGGCCATCTACGATGGGCCCCGCCCCTGGGTCACTAACGTGTGGGCCCGGTGGGTCCTGTTGACTGGTTTAACCCAGTCAACTGCTGACTGGGCACACCTGTGCCACTGACGTATGGGCCCCACCGCCTAATTGGTCAAATTAAAACATTTCCTAAATAAACTTAATTAGTTAACCTATTTATCCACTGATAGGTGGGGCCCACACTACAAAAAAATACACATCTGTGACATTTTGGGCCAAACAAATTTTTTTCTGTCATACTTATGACACTTCTATGACGATAATTGTGACAAAACCCGATATCATCATAGATGTGGTGGGGGTCCTACTTCTATGAAAAAAAAATCATGACAGAAAATGGGCTTTTTGTCTTGGGCGAGCCGGAGAGCAGCTGCCTGCCATTCTTTGGGCCATCCATGACGGAAAAAACCGTGGTAGAAGCGAGGGCGCAGAAAATATCGGGGAGTCCCCGGTTATGGTGGGTGGTCGGGGGCCGTTTCTCTTGTACGTACGCGCGCGTGTGCGAGGCGTTGGGCTCTAACTGAACCCGAGCGATCGCACTGCAGGTACGCGTTACTGAACCCGAG
>NC_041390.1:353527418-353542708 GCF_002162155.2 Triticum dicoccoides | reverse complement strand
CTCTGGATGAATATTACACCAATCAATCGAGCCGGTTGGGGCTGGATGAACAGGACCCCGTGGAGGGCAGGATGAACAGGACCACCCCATGGAGGGCAGGATGAACAGTAGGCGGTGGAGGGCAGGATGAACAGTAGGCGGTGGAGGGCAGGATGAACAGTAGCCCGTGGAGGGGTGGTTGAACAGGAGCCCGTGGACAGGGCTGGTTGAACAGTAGCTGGTGGAGTAGTGCGCGGTGGAGGCTGGTTGAACAGGAGCCCGTGGATGAACAGTAGCAGGTGGAGGCTGGAAGAGCTCGACGGTGGATGAACAGTATCCCCTGGAGTCCCATTTTGAGGTACGCCACACCCCTCCTGATGAACAGGACCCCCGTTTCGACCGTAGAGCTCCAACACAAGTCAGTTTCCTCCATTTTGCGGTACGCCCGTGGAGGCTGGAGGGGGTCAACGGTGGAGATGAACAGTATCCCATGGAGTCCCGTTTTGAGGTACGCCACACCCCTCCTGATGAACAGGACCCCCGTTTCGACCGTAGCGCTCCAACACAAGTCCGTTTCCTCCATTTTGCGGTACGCCACACCCCTCCCGATCAACAGGACCCCCGTTTCAACCGTAGGAGGTCCGTTTCCTCAGTTTTGTAGTACACCAGACCCCTCCCGATGAACAGGATCCCGTTTCGAACGTGTCCGGTCGAACACAAGGCCGTTTCCTCCGTTCTGCGGTACGCCAGGCCTCGTTTCCATCTTCTGTTCCGTCCAAGCCCTCCTGATGAACACGACGACGCATTCCATTCCGACCCAGCCGGTTGGCTCCCCATTAACACGACGACGACGTTGTTTCTCCGTTCCGACCCAACCATGTACATGAGCCCTGGCCGTACGTATGCACGAGTAGGCATTTGAGACCCCACCCGTATGTACGTATGTGGCCGTATTTTCTTTCTTGCACATTGGCCGCTGTACGTACGTGTACATGCTACATGCGCGCCTCTACTACGACATGTGCGCGGCTCTACATCGACCAGTATGTACGTGCATTTTCGCGACCAGAATGACAACGCTACATACGCTTCGACCAGGTGGGTCCCGACTGTCAGGCACTTCCTTGCGTGCGAAGATGTAGCTGGTGGGTCCTAGCAGTCAGGGAGGCGAATCATTTTTTTGCCCGGACGCACTTCTTTGCGTGCGAAGATGTAGCTGGTGGGTCCCAGTAGTCAGGGGAAACGTTTTTTTTCATGAAATACGGTAGCCCGTCTGGTGGGTCCCCGCTGTCAGGTGGAGGAATAATTATTTTGCGCGTAATAAGGAGGCACTTCCTTGTTGCGGCCGTGGACCCAGCTGTCAGCCTCTCCATGTGCAGAGCACGTCCGATGGAAGCCGTTACTTGACCATGTTGACCACGCCGCACCAAGAGCACCAGGGCGGTGGACGACGGCGAGGCCTAGGAAGGGGACGACGTGGAGCCGGGGAAGACGCGACAGTGGATGCCCATGCGTAGAGGAGTATGAGGGTTCGCTGGTTCGCTGCGGTGTGAGGCTGCCGTCGCCGTAGAATAACAGGGGGTGTGGGTGAGTAGAGGGATGGCCTCGCCAACGGTGGGAATAGTAGGGGTGGTGAGGCCTCCGCGGCAGCACAGCCGGCCACGAGAGGCAGGAGCATGTGGCACGACCGGTGCTGCTTTGGGCGGCTGGAGCAACAAGACCAGAGGTTGAAGAAGCACTACGGCCGTTTGATGGACATCGTACGGTCAATGGAGCTAGAATCGTTCATATTGACTAAGTTGACAAAGCACTCCGTCCCCGTCAACTTAATAGGCCCACAAGTCATCCTCCCACCAAGGTGGGTCTCAACCAGCAGGGGGAGTATTCATTTTTTTGTGCGTAATAAGGAGGCACTTCCGGTGGGTCCGAGCTGACAGCGGGGGGAACGTTTTTTTCACGCAGTACGGTGGCCCGTCCAATGGGTCCCAACAGTTAGGGGCAAATGTTTTTTTCGCGAAATACGGTGGCCCGTCCGGTGGGTCCCTGCTGTCAGGTGGAGGAATCATTATTTTCCGTGTAATAAGGAGGCACTTCCTTGCTGCCGTCGTGGACCCAGATGTCATCCTCTCCACGTACAGTCCATGTCCGATGGAAGCCGTTCCTTAACCACGTTGACCACGCCGCGCCGAGAGCACCAGGGCGGTGGACGACGGCGAGGCCTAGGAAGGGGACGGCGCGGAGCCAGGGAAGACGCGGCGGTGGAAGCCCGCACGGTGAGGAGTACGAGGGTTCACTAGTTCAGCTGCGGTGTGAGGCTGCCGTCGCTGCGGAATAACATGGGGTGTGGGTGAGTAGAGGGATGGCCTGGCCAGCGGTGGGAGTAGTAGGGGGCGGTGAGGCCTCCGCGGCATCACAGCCGGCCACGGGAGGCAGGAGCACGCGGCACGACCAGCGCTGCTTTGGGCGGCTGGAGCAAGAAGACCAGAGGTTGAAGAAGCACTACGGCCATTGATTGGACATCGTACGGTCACTGCAGCTAGAATCTTTCATATTGACTAAGTTGACAAAGCCCTTGGTACGCGTCAACTTAGTAGGCCCACAGGTCAGCTTCCGAAACGGTGCGCCCCAGATGTCAGGGGGAGGAATCATTTTTTGGGTGGGTGAAGCTAGAATGTCCGAGATTGAAGGAGAAGCACGGCATCCGTTGGATGGACATCCAACGACCACTGCTGCTAGAACCGTGTGTTGACTATAATAAGTTCACAAAGCCTTGCATACGCGTCAACTTCTTTTTTTAGGGGACGCGTCAACTTAGTAGGCCCACAAGTGTGTGGGAGAGAACTTATAGCCCATTTGCTATTTGTAAGAATGTAAAACCTATTTTTGAATTCTAATGGAATTTACTACAACCCATTTACAGTTTGCTAAAATTACAACCCATTTTCTAGCTAGGACAATGATTAATAATTTCAACCAACCGTTCAAGACAGAACTCAATAAAATTTCCCACATTTTGATGGGATCCGAAATATTTTTATCCCGATATTTCTAGTCAGATTAAATATTAATTTGTATTACGTAAAAATCTAACTAAACATTGCGCGTGCAATTATTAAAAATTAAGATTTTCAAAATCCATAAATAATATTTTATAAACTAATTCCGTGGTTGGTGCATTTTTTTATAGTTACTGCCCAGTTTTTATAATTACATCCCATTTATTATTTTTAAAGCCCATTTTCCTGTTAAGCCTAATGCATTCCTCCTAGGAAAGATTTGCAGCCCAGCAGGGCGGAGAATAACAAGTTGACCTTGCCTGGGTATTCCTCAAAAAACGTATAGCTGGGCTAGCCATTTTCATCTTGAAAAAAATTAATATCTTTTTTTTGTGGGCTTACAAAAATTAATATCTTGAAAAAAATTAATATCTGGGCTGGATATCTGTCCTGGGCTAGACGGGCCACAGCCCTCCCAGTTAATACCCTGCCCTCCTATGAACAACAACGAAAACATCGCGAAGAAAAACTCTGCAGTGCTCACGCCTCAAAAACACAAATACTGCTCGAGCTGCTTGGTCCCAGCTGTCAGCCACACCTTGTGCAATTCTCTTGTTTATTGACTACATAGGTTGACAATGGTGTGGGACCGTGATGTCAGGAAACCAGGAGGAAGCAAAAAAAATATAGTTGTACATAATAAGGAGGCACTTGCGTACGTACGGCTATGGCCCTAGTGGGTCCATACTGTCAACCAGTCAAAATAAAGTCATCGCCTGATTCCTCATGTTCATTTACCATGTTAACAATGCTCGGCGCCACGGCGAGCGCAACAACTCGAAGGACGACGGAGAGGGCCTCGCGGGCCCTACGGATGGTCTGATACAGCGTCCACTGCTCATTCAGGAAGCTAGGATCATCCGACACCTATGAGCACCTTCGAGAGACTGAGACGGCATGAAACGGTAAGGCCGCGCTTGGAAGCCCTAGTTTATTTCACAACTGTATTAAGATACAAGTGTAATTTACTCGTCATCGGAAACAACGCGTAAAATACAGGTGTAATGAAACCGAGGGCCCGAGGTCTGTAAGTAAACCGGCGGGTTACACGTGTAATTTGAGAGACCGGTGTATATTTTACTAGTCGAAATCGACCAACCAAGTGCTTCTCCCGAGACCATCTGCTTTTATTTACAAGCGTCAGTTTTACAAGCGGTTTTGATTGGAAAACGATGATCCAATCACGGCCTAAGATGATGAGTTGGTCGAAACATCATATGATTTCACGTCTAACCTACCCGACTTGTCGTATAGGCTATGAATGAAACATAATACGATGAACTTTTTAAGCACGGAAACAACAGGAGAGGATGATCTTCCTAACAAGCAAATCATTGGCATTAGATCGACATGCAAAACAATACGAAGCATTCTTCTCAGGAGGCACGGTGAACAGCTCGTGATGCCGCATGGCACAACATTCCAAGCTCAACTTTGCAATCAAACACAAGGTCTGGCATTACATAGACAATATTCAGAACAAACTCTTAAAATATCTTACATAAGTCAACATTCATGTGACTATGCATCTCAGCAGAGTAAATGTTTACTTCTGAACTGAAGACAGGAATAGGAAAAAACGATCGACGTTGCTCACAGCAAAGGGCGTCCCACTCAAAAATATCAAATGCATGTCTTCTGGCTAACATCAATAAGCAAAAATTGACAAGGTTTTCCAATTCCAATATATTAAACTAATGTCAACTTTGACAAGCTTTTCCCATTCAAAATATGTAATGCCTATGATTGTGGAACGGGCAGGGTTTGTCATCAGTTTGTCATCTGATAGTCCGGTGGCTCAAGGTGACGACGAATGATTAGAGAACCATTCAATGTATTGTGCATGATGAAGTATTATTATGGAGGACACGAACCATATGAACATTTTGTGCAGTTCCACTAAAATCAAGCTGAGCATCCCTGTGGATTTCGTATTTATATGCTGCCAGAAAACAAAGACACATCAGCACACACATGAATATTGGCCCCAGTGTCAACCCACCATCGGTGGGCTAACAAACTGAAAGTATGGTAAACAGATTACCATACCCATATGCCCCATCATTGTTGCTTAGAGTGACATTGACAGACTTGGAGTCCTGTCCTGGCTTCTTGGTACGTACTTGTTTGGGCACTTGTTTGCCCAGTGTTCCTCCGAACCATAAGTAAAGCAGGCATCTCTGCAGACTAGTCATGTCACCAGCGTCTACTAATACTCTGTAAAGCTTCTCGATCATTCCTTGTGTAATGTAGTGCAAACAGTGACTGCTTCTTTCTGCAAAGTGGTAAGACCAACTGGACCCACTAATGCAGCAGTTTGCCTTAGACACATGGGCTCCTTTTGTTCAGTTCAACTAAAATCAAAGTCGGAATAAAACCGAGCTTTAATTTTGATATCCCTGTAAGCAACAAAAGGTATAAGGGAAACAATTACTGAGAAATAACTGTTGATGACTTGTACTCCCAGAAGAAAAACATCTACTGATCTACCTTATCTTAATGGGAAACAAAGCAGGAGAGTAGCAATTATCAATCAGTGTGATTCATTCATATTAACTGAGACATTATCTTAACAATGCCTTGTTTCAACATGTATAAAGAACGACAAAGCACAAAAGTATCATTCCTAAAACAATGCGACTGATTCATTTTAATAGAGACATTATCTTAACAATACCTTGGTTAAACATGTAGAAAGAACTACAAAGTTGGATATTACCATTTGTAAAACACTGTAACTGATATATAATAACAGATACATTATCTGAACAATACATTTCTTAAACATGTACTCCGGCCGATCCCTAACAGAAATGGTACTCCCACCGATCCCTAACAAGTGTTGCAGTTTTGAACTAAGATTCAGTAGTTAATTCTGAGGAAAGTAGGTACTGACCTTTCAAGACCAAGATTTGAAACAACGCCTGAGGTGGATCTAAAAGAGATCTCAACACATATATGGAAATCCGGTCTCATTTTGTGAAGTTCCACCAAAATTAAACGAAGCAAAATGTCGCAATAGCAACAAGTTGAATAGTTATCCCTATTTTAACATAGGCAAAAAAGGAATCAATTACTGGCCAATAAAGGAGGATGAAACATGCGGCCACAAAAATGGTAATCCCGCCAATCCCTAACAAGTGTTGCAGTTTTGAAATAAGATTCAGTAGTTAATTCTAAGAGTGGCATTGCTTAATTCTACCAGCGGCATTAGATTAACAAAAATCATAAACAGTTCCATGGGAGAGTGGGCACAACAAAAACATGTGCTTCCATCTACCTATAAAGGGGGTGATGCAGAGTTTGTTGTAACAAAGCAACAAGCATAATGTCTGGGTTGGTCCCATTTTTGTTCACTACTTAATGGGAAAAGACAGCAATACAATAGCTTCAATTCAACATTTATTTAAAACAGTACCAATACAAGTAGCACAACATCTCAAAACACACTGCATGATCATGTGGATGAAGGCAAGTACCAACCTATCATGACGCACACAAGATCATGTACGAATCTGCCAACACGAATATGAAATCCAATCTCGTTTTGTGCAGTTACTCTGAAATCAAGTAAAGTCACCGGTGAGACATTTAAGTTTGCTATAGCGACATGTTGAATAGATATCCCTGATTTAACAGAGGCAAAAAAGGAGACAATTACTGCAATAAAGGAGGATGAAATATGCGGCCACAAAAAGAAGCATCTACCTTATCTTGATGGAAAACAAAGTATAGGACAATAGCATTTCTAAAACAGTTGCATTGATTCATATTAACAGAGAAATTCTATTAAAATAGTTCAGTAGTTAATTCTGAGGGTGGCATTGCTTAAAATACAATAGCTTCAATTCAACATTTATTTAAAACAGTACCAATACAAGTAGCACAACATCTCAAAACACACTGCACGATCATGTGGATGGGACATGGGACATGCCAGCACCATGTGACACGTATAAATGGGTCATGCAGAGTATGTAGCCAAGCAGCATATCTGCGTTGGTCCCATATTTGTTCTCTTTGAAACTTTTTCTGATGTGAGGGCAGCAAATCTAGTCCTGCACAGACTACCCGACACCCTGGTTTCTTTCCCTTTTCAACAAAGAGTTGGGTTGCTTACAGATGTGTGTACTGGGTTACCCCCTTTTTCCCTTTTCGACCAACAAAGCGGCTGGATAGCTAGTCTATACTACTTTCCCTCCCTCCTTTCCTCATTGAACCACGTCCTAGATTCATGCTCCACCCCACCGCACCCTTCTTTCCTCTTTGAACCAAGACCTAGATTCGACTATAGAATCGAAAAAGATCAGCATGCAGCTAGACCAATGACGGTTTCAAAGAAACTTACACCTTAGGGTCGTCGGGATGTGGCAAGGCGTGCGACGGGAGGTCAGATCTGCCCACACTACATACGACAGCAAGGAGGAAGGGGTCGGTGGCCCTCCCGCACAGGCGCTGGGTGAAAGAGAAAAGTGCAGCCGACAGTGGATTGCAACCAAGGTGAACTGACGAAGGATATCATCTTTGTGGGTAACAAGCAAAGAGCACTGATGGAAGACATCATGTTTTTCATTGAAAATCGACCAGCTTCACCAACCGACACAACCATGAGGCGCAACCATGAGCATCGATAGGTCATCATGGTGATGCATCATCCATTTGGCATCAAGTTTGGGTGAGGCACCTATGAAGTTCGAAAAATCCTCACTGTGGTCTGTTTCTTCTCAGTAGTCAAGCTCGAGGAAGGAAGAACCACATGGCAGAGGACAGTGAGGAAGAACAACAATGGCCATCCAATTTTGTGCAGTTCCACTAAAATTGAGGAAGACATGCCCGGGTATGGAGATACGCATTGCTGTATCCAAAAATATATAAAAAAGGATATAGTGTTGTTACTTTGTTTTACAAGATTAACAACGGCATCTTTGTTTTACAAGATTAACAACGACATCTCAATTGTCAATAAGAATTATGAAAAGTACACCAACAAACAGAAGCATCATGATTATCTTGATGGGAACTAAACCAGGATACCTGAGAAAAAAGCATTTCTTCATTTAACTAGTGATAGTATTAGATTAGCAGCAGCAATAGGAGCATATGGACAATGACCGCACAACCACCATGTAATTTTTGTCGAAAGAAAATGTATACCTCCACCGAGGCATAGATCAGGACAACTTTTCGAGTGGCATTTCCTCTATAATAGTAGGTGATGTTGGACCAGCCGACGAACCCTAGCTACTATACATGGGGAGCTGGGGAGTAGTCGCATAGAAGAAAACCCGCATGCAGCAACCTGGGGAGCTGTACCAGTACACGAAGTTATACCTCAGGTGGGCAAGATGTCGCTTAGGCGGGTGGGCGGGATCTGCCCACACAGCGAACAAGGGCGCGGAGGACCTTCGTCCGCGCCAGCACCGGCTCTGAGAGGACGGTGCACATCGGCTTCCTCCATCGCCGACGATGACAACGTCAACGCCGCACCTCCCCACCTCCCGCAGCGGACGGGATTCGGCCGGATCTGTGACCACCGGTGAGGAGAGAGATAGTGTGGACAATGTCATCTTGTTTTGATATGGAGAGGGTGAGAGAGCGAGACGCGAGAAATTCTATCAAACAAGAGGCTATAATGGAGTAAAACAATCTCTCCATAGCAGTGGTTTTAAATAGAATACGCGTGTTCCCTGAAAAAAGAAACGAAAACTGACGGACAATTTTTTAACGTACCAAGAAAGAAAACTCGATCAAAAACACGCCCCCGCTTCCAGGTCGCGAGAGTCGTCGCGCACACACACATAGACATAGACATGCATATCCGTGTTTACGTAAAATTCCATTTCCATCTCCATCTCCAATCATATTTGTCCAACTGGCACATTAGTTACGTTGTTAATTATATACCCGGCAATATTAACGTACACCATCTCTTGTTTGCGGGCGTCCGGACCGCTGCCACGGCCGTTCCTGACCAACCCGAACCCTCTTCATCACCCGCGCGTGCTTCCCGCCCGAAACAGTCAGTGCCGCATTCATGCCCGGCCAGAGCGGACGCAACCTCTCATTGGCGCCGACATTGAAGTGGCGCGCCGGTCGAGAGAGCGTCGCCCGCGCCGCTTCCTGGTGCACACGACTGCTCCACGTTCAAAGGTCGCAATAGCCGGCCACAACATGCATGTAAAAAGTTCTTGGGAGTCCGTGCTACAGCTAGCTGTCCTCCCAACTCGTCAATCTCTTCCAGTAGTACTAGTACTCCATGGCGCGATCCATCGACAAGCAGGCGGGAAAATTATCGTATACTCGGTTTGCGGTGAGTGGCATGCCAAGCGACCGTGTGGGGTCGAGCCCTGGAGGAGGGTGAGCCACGAACGTGACAGACGTGATTTAAATGTTGGTTTTGCTCGATGGCGCGATTCAACGAAACGAAACGTTGGTTTCTCTCCGTTTCCATTTTTTCTCTAGAAAAACAGAAACTTTCCACTCCATTTTCATTCCTTTTCGACCAACAAAGCGACATGGAGATGGAGCTACGTGTGGAGCTGCGGCAATGGAGCAAGCCAGATCCAAAAGGAAGATGGACTACCTGGGATGTCGGGCTGTAGCTAGAAGGGCGGTTGGGACGTGGCATCAGCCCATACCGCAGTGACCCCCAATTGGGACGCATCGACTGTGGATTTTCTCCCTCGCCGATGTCAACCGCGTCTACGCACAACATTGTTCCCTTCCCCCAGCTGCGGGATCAGGATGGATATGTGACCAGCGGTGTGGCCACCGTCGTTCTATGCTTGTGAAGAGAGCAACCCAAGCAAGCAGACTTGTAGCTTAGGCTCCTGCTAGTGTATATATAGTGGTTTTATTTTTCTCTCCATATCAACCATTTGATATTGCGTACGTGTCATCGAAGAGTGAAATGATGGTTGCTTCTTCCGACTAACTTACTGTGTGATTTGACTGCTCCTTTAGTGGCCCCTACACATAGTCACCCTACGTGTATGCAACAGTGACACATACACATGGATGCAAAAACGCGCGCGATGCCCTAATGCATGCATGTCCGAGCACACGATGGAACACACATGGTCACACTCAAGTGCTCAACCTACACGTGCATGCACACACATACTCAGCCAGGGTGAGCTAGTGACCGTATAAACACCAGAAAATGTATATATTGAGCGCAATGAGCGTATTATGAAGTCCACTGACCGTATTTTTATAAATATATAGCGACAGACAGTGTATTTATCTCGTTTGAAATTAAGCCATATTAACCGGAGAGGAGGCAGTATGGACTAGCATTACTTTTCTGTGTCCCATCAACTTGCCGAACAAGGAGAAGCTTGCAGGATGGGAGAAGCTTGCGCGCGGTGGCTCGCAGGACAAGGAGAAATTTTGACTAATGCAAGCTGTCCTTCGCTCAGGCGGTGGACGTGCAACAGTTAATTCGGTGTCAGATTGCCAGAAGCATACACTATACTAGTTGTACTATTATTGTTGCACTTCCCGAAGAGGCGAACAACCAAGCGCAAAGTTTACTAGTACTAGTACTACTACTATAGTCTATAGAGGTAGTACTGGGAACCGGATGGTGGAGCGTCTGCACTCTTATTATATTTTTAAAATGTGATAAAGCAATCTTCAATACATTTGGTTCTCTTCGAGGGTTCTCGCATGTGATAATGGAAGTTGATTGCATGGAACACTCGCCACAATTCTCGCTTAATTCTGGCTCATATCCTTTTACAAATAGGAGCGCTCGGTAATATTTCCTCTTTTTTTGTTACCCAACATGTAAACAGGTCAGCAAACCTTGCGGCGCATCTTTGTGCGAACCGTGCTTGCTGCACTTTGAATGTGGCCGAGAGCTGGCTTGATGAAACACCTCGCTTCCTACTTCTTTTTTGTGGGGTACCTCGCTTCCTAGTGATTAGTGTCTTGGCTCGTCCTAAGAATGCTTATATATGAATAAATCTCTCTCATTTACCCGCAAAAAGATTAAGCCATATTAACCGGAAAGGAGGGAGTATGGACTATCACTACTTGTTGGTGTGTCCCGTCAACTCGCAGAACGAGGAGAAGCTTGCAGGACAAGGTGAAGCTCGCTTATGCCTTTTGACTAATGCAACGTACCCTCGCCCAGGCGGTGGACATGCATTAGTTCATTCGGTGTCAGATTGCCAGAGGCATACACTATAGTACCGAACATGTGGAGTACCATCATTGTTCGACTTCACGAAGAGGCAAAGAGCCAAGCACAAGGTTTAGTAGTACAAGTAGTACTACTACTAGAACCGCATGGTGGAGCCTCTGTACTCTTATTTTTCTTAATCTTTGATAAAGTACACATTTATTCCGGAGAAGGGCGGAAACGGCAGCCCAACATGTAATGATGATATCGATCAACCATGCTCGAATATATCTTGGCCTCCGTGCGAGCCCGTCTGTGTGTTCTCGCTCCACGTCTCTCTCAAGGAACGACGGGTTGGCCATTTTGCCGTCAATTGAGATCGGTTTGCTCACACTCCGGTCCCACATGTCAGTGATATGCCAAGAGGAGGTGCGTTGACCGAATGGCCATACGCGTACTTGGTTTTGCACCTTCATACTACTCTTCTGTAACACCCACGATGCGGCTATATCTCCCACGTGTCGGAGCACGACTTAGAGGCATAACCGCATAGTAGGCATGTCGCAAGAGGGGTAATCTTTACACATCCCATGTACCAAATATGAAAGGGATAAAGAGTTGGCTTACAATCGCCACTTCACACAATATATAAATATAGCTTTACATCATCCAGAATACAATCAAGGTCCGACTACGGAACCAAAATAAAAGAAGACCACCCTAATGCATAGGTCCCCGATCGCTCCGACTGGGCTCCACTACTGATCAACTGGAAACGAAACAACACAACGAACACAATCTTCATCAAGCTCCTCCTTGAGCTCGGTTGCGTCACCTGCACGGTTATCATCGGCACCTGCAACTGGTTTTGGAAGTAAACTGTGAGCCACGAGGACTCAGCAATCTCACACCCTTGCGATCAAGACTATTTAAGCTTATGGGTAGGGAAAAGGTAGTGAAGGTGGAGCTGCAGCAAGCACTAGTATATATGGTGGCTAACTTATGCAAATGAGAGCGAGAAGAGAAGCAAAGCACGGTCGTGAACTAGAAGTGATCAAGAAGTGATCCTGAAACTACTTACGTCAAACATAACACAAGAACCGTGTTCACTTCCCGGACTCCACCGAAAAGAGACCATCACAGCTACACACGCGGTTGATGCATTTTAATTAAGTTAAGTATCAAGTTTTCTACAACCGGACATTAACAAATTCCCATCTGCCCATAACCACGGGCACGGCTTTCGAAAGTTCAAAACCCTGCAGGGGTGTCCCAACTTAGCCCATCACAAGCTCTCATGGTCAACAAAGGATATTCCTTCTAGCGGGAAGACCCGATCAGTCTCGGAATCCCGGTTACAAGACATTTCGACAATGGTAAAACAAGACCAGCAAAGCCACCCCATGTGCCAACAAATCCCGATAGGAGTCGCACGTATCTCGTTCTCAGGGCAACACCGGATGAGACTAGCTACGAGTAAAACCAAACCTCAAGTTTCCCCGAGGTGGCCCCGCAAGCAGCTCGGTTCGGACCAACACTCAGAGGAGCACTGGCCCGGGGGGGGGGGGGTTAAAATAAGATGACCCTTGAGTCTGCAGAACCCAATGGAAGGTATATGGTGGTAGGTAGGCAAATGGTAAAACCAAGGTCGGGCCTTGCTGGAGGAGTTTTATTCAAAGCGAACTGTCAAGGGGTTCCCATTATAACCCAACCGCGTAAGGAACGCAAAATCAAGGAACATAACACCGGTATGATGGAATCTAGGGCGGCAAGAGTGGAACAAAACACCAGGCATAAGGCCGAGCCTTCCACCCTTTACCAAGTATATAGATGCATTAATTAAAATAAGAGATATTGTGATATCCCAACATATCCATGTTCCAACATGGAACAAACTTCATCTTCACCTGCAACTAGCAACGCTATAAGAGGGGCTGAGCAAAGCGGTAACATAGCCAAACAATGGTTTGCTAGGACAAGGTGGGTTAGAGGCTTGACATGGCAATATGGGAGGCATGACATAGCAAGTGGTAGGTATCGCGGCATAGGCATAGCAATAGAGCGGGCAACTAGCAAGCAAAGATAGAAGTGATTTCGAGGGTATGGTCATCTTGCCTGCAAAGTTCTCCGAGTTGACGATAGCTTGAACCTCGTAAGCGTACTCAACGGGTTCCTTGATCACGTACTCGTCTCCCGGATCTAGCCAAATCAAGAACACAAGTAAGGGAAAACACAATCAACCACGGTGCAATGCGCAAGCAACAAGATGCAAAACATGACACGATATGCGGGATGTAATATGCAATGCATATGCGTGCTCCGGAAGGAAAATATTGAACCAGGCCTCAACTTGGCAAACCTAGTGAGCCGCTGGAAAGATGAGTTGATTTCGGTCAAAATCGATATAAAGATCATCGGAAACGGATGCACGGTTTGCAAATGGCAAGCAAAACAAGAATGCCACAATTCTGCGATTAACAGCACGATGCCATCTAGAATGCAACAAGAAACTAAGCTATTGCACTCCAACATAGCAACAAAGCACATGGCAGTGATCTACTCAAGATGCTTGACAAAAGATGAACACTGAGCTACGGCTAAATCACACAATAGCAGGCTCAAACAAGCATGGAAAAAGAGCAAAAGATAACAGCCTCTCAGTCTTGGTGAAAATAGCAACATGTCAGGATTTAACATCAGGAAGCAATGTTTAGAGCAAGATAACAACATGCTACAGGAACAGGACATAGCAATACAAGGCATGGCATGAATCTACTCAAAGCATATAACAAAAGTCCCTTACTGACCATAAGCCAAAAAGGATAAGAAGATATGATGGCTCCCATGTAAACATAGCAAGTTTCGTTAACAGATTCAGACTTAGCAGAAAACTGGACATGGCATAAACAGAAATAAGAAGGCATGTTTGCGAGCTCGATGCACTCAACACAAGGCATTGCATGACAAGCTAAGCATACTACCAGCAAGAAGACATGTTCATGAAGCTAACCAAAGCAAGAACAAGTTCATAGAATGCATGGATCAACTACAACAACCTTGGCAAAATCGAATAACACGTAAACAATCTGCCAGGAACATTTTATAGCAAAAGTAGAGCAAGATTGAGTCATTCTAGGGCACTCCATAATTGCATACAAAGACATGGCTGGATAGAACGTAACAATATCTCAAAATCATCCTTACTGAACATGCTGAAAAGAGGCATGGATCTCTCTGTAGCAACGTGAATACATGGCATAAAAATAACAGCAGAGCAAAGACTTAGTGAAATTCTAAGCCTCTGAAATCAGCAATATCACGAGAGCTACTTTGCATGCTTGTGCTAGTCACCACATTGATCACAAAAATACATGGCATACACCCCTGTAAATATGGCATGGCATAGCCCAAAACACATGTAGAGCTCATGCCCATATGCAGCACACAATAATCATGGCGAAAATGACAAATGCTCGTAAACTGATAAGAATCAGCACCTAACATTATGAAGCACTCTTGCAACAGTCATTAGGGCATCAAGATGGACTCAAACAAGCATGGTGCAATGGAACAAAATGAAGAGGACAACCAGACGAACAATTTGATATATCATGCGCATGAAACAGAGCTACAGTGATGAAGTTATGATGCGATGAACATGGCCTGAAAATATCACAGATCCGGGTCTTAGAGAAAATCAACTTCCGGAAAGTCAACTCAGGATGACACGGAGCGGGATGGAGGGATCCGGTTGCGGGCGACGCGTTTGGTTCGTTGAAGTGGTGGATCTGGTCCACCTTTTCCAGATCCACCGGAGAGAGAACTCTGGCGAGCTTGGAGCGGTCGCCGGTGGGATTCCGGCGAGGAGGAGGCCGGCGAGCAAAGCAGCGACGACGAGCTGGAGTCGGCGGGGCCGAGCGGGTGCGGCGCCAGGGAAGAGCTGCGGCAGCGGAGCAGCTAGGCGACGGAGAGCGGCGGCCGGAGCAGCGCCGGCGAGGCGGCGGATGCACGGCGAGGTGTCGGCGAAGGGCGACGAGACGACGCGCAGCTCGGGCTCCCGCGCGGGGAGTCGCTTGGGCGAGCGGCGGCGGTGACCGGGCCAGGCGGGCCCGTGATGGGCTCCGCGG
>NC_041390.1:353521960-353527029 GCF_002162155.2 Triticum dicoccoides | reverse complement strand
GGACATGTCCGGCGGTGTGAAGAAGAGGAGGGCTAGGGTTCATCCGCGAAAATTTCGGAGGAGACACACACACACACACACACACACACACACACACACACACACACACACACACACACACACATATATATATATATATATATATAGGTAGAGGGAGCTAGGAGAGTCCAAATGAGGTGCGGTTTTCGGCCACACGATCGTGATCGAACGACCAAGAGGATCGAGGGGGTTTGGATGGGTTTTGGGCAACTTTGAAGGTGTGTTGGGATGCAACACACACAAGGCCTTTACGGTTCCCCGGTTAACCGTTGGAGTATCAAACATACTCCAAATGGCACGAAACTTGAGAGGCGGTCTACTGGTGGTGTACCAAGGCCGCTTGGAAAATCTAGGTCCATTCCGAGAATGTTTAACAGCCACACACGAAAAGAGACAAAAGGGGACGCCGGAGGACATAGGAGCGCCGGATTGCAAAACGGACAACGGGGAAAATGCTCGGATGCATGAGACAAACATGGATGCAAATGCGATGCACATGATCACATGATATGAAATGCATGACACGCAAACAAATGACAAGGCAACAACAACGAATAACTGGAAGACACCTGGCATAACGGTCTCGGGGCGTTACAACACTCCACCACTATGAGAGGATCTTGTCCCGAGATCTAGAATGGCACCGGAGGGAAACGAAAGAGAAGATAAGAGGTAAAACTAAGTTGCTTCTTTGACAAACGAGTGAAACCAAAGAACCTTGCGAGGTTGAACAAATTGAAAGAAAGAATGCAACAGAGATGAATGAAGTTGAAAACACTCCGTTATGAACGAGGAACAAGGGAGAACAAATTCGGGCAGAACTCCGGTTGAAAAGTGATACGAAACTTGAAAAGGCGAAAAGAACTTGAGTAGAGGACACAACACTCCGGATAAAAGGATAAACATGAAAAGATCATGATCTTCACAATTGGAGATGATGACTGAAAAGAGCAACATCACAAAGCCTCCGGAAGAAATGAAAGAATGGAATGGAATGGACGGAGGGGAACAAGATCTTGAGGGAGCATGCTTACAACAAATGCTGGAATGGAGTTGTTGGATTATCAACAACGAAAAGCATAAAATTGATATGGTCTTATGGAATACATCTCAAAATTATGAGGTGACAATCTGCCACTCACGAAAAAAGATTGGATTGATAAGAACAAGGAGACGAGAAACTATTCTCACCGGGAGGATAAGCAATACTTGGGTCATTGATAGGCACCACAATTAGCAACATTCCTTAGGGAAAGCTTTAGGTGAAATCTAACCCAATATACTCCAATGAAGAGATTGATGGGTTTAAAATATCTCATTCTTAATAACTTGTGAATCATGAAACATGAACTCAAATTATCAAGAATGACATAATACCACCTCAAATGATACGGTAGAAAAAAAATGCATTTTGGAATGCAAGATGAAGAATACTTGAACTCCTCAAAACAAACATGTGTTAATCACCATGTTTATTTGAGAGTATAGCTTGGCGCATCTTACTTCAAGAGCAAAAACTTAAGGACAATTGAAGAATGAAAGGAATCCTTGATGAACCACCATGTTGAGCCTTCGTGAGAACTCCGGTAACAAAAGAATGATAAAAAGAAAGAGAAGTTGAAAACACAAGTTGAATCCTTGCAATGATTAGATGGATCTTCATGATAATGAGAGCTTGGAACTCTGGGAAAAGAAAAGATGAACCAATTGAAACCGAGAATTTGATGAACCTCCGGAATAAGGAATTGAAACAACGAATAAATTGATATGATAAGGAAGGAAGAGAACTCTTGAACAAACCACCATAAGAATTTAAAATGGAAGTTGCAAAGGCATAATTCACGGGGAAGAATTGGATAACGAACAAAGATACTTTGAGGATTTTGATACAAGTAAACGAAGAGATCCTGAACTGATTAGACGATTTTTGAATGATGCACCGGTAAGATTTAGAAAATGAGAGCAGAAAGCTGGAATGAATAAACTCGAAATGATGGCCTTCGGAGAATCAAACTGAAAAGACTCTTGAATTGCTCCGATGGGTGAAAAGAATTCTCGCAATCGAAAACAATTATGAGAGGATGGTAAACAAGCTAGAACCATGAATCTTGAGAGACGAATAAGATTGAGGAGAAACTCTTCTTCAGTCTTCAAAATCCGAGAATGACGACGAGAAACACCACCATGATTTGTTGAGGCACTCCGGAATGAAAATTAGAAAGGTTGAACCAACGATGAAAGAATTTGAATGATCTTGGAGAAATACATATGACTGATGATAATCCATTCTTACGTCAAACTTTGAAAGAATTTAGGCTAGCTCCGGGAAAATTTGGAGAGTCAGGTAAGATCCTGGGAAAAGACCTATGGGTTAGGGCCCACTCAAAAGATACACCATCGAAAGATTACTTGAAAGGAAGATTCCACCGGTTGATTTAAAATGGCTTGAATGAGATAATATCCTCAAAAGAACTTGAGGGAATAGAGAATGGAAACTTGAATCTTCCGAGATATCTTCAGCACTTCGGATCAATTGAATAGCGATAAGTGCCTGATTAAGAGGTGCACCGGTATGAGAAAACATTTGAAATAAGGAAAGTGATATGATCAACACCGAAAACTTGAATTGAATCCACCGGAGAAGAAAACGAGAACGAAGAATGGTGAACTAGAAGCTTTCTTAGTATCTTCCTGAGAATCACCGGATAAGAACATTGACAGAAAAGAATGGAGAGACTTCACATCAATAAAAGGACACTTGACTGAGAAATCCGAGTCCTTGAAGAAAAAAGGGTTGGGTGGGCGGGAAAACAAAGACAACTTGGAGACAGATGAAGCAAACACCGTTGAGAAGAACTAAGTTGATCTTGCGGATGTTGAAATGATCGGATGCACTTGAAGAGAAGCACAACGGTTGAAAAGGATTGACATGACAATCTTGATTATCAAGAGGGATTAGTATTCACATAGAAATGTGAGAACACCACTTAAGAAAGGTATGGAATCAACACTTGACATTGAAGCAACTCGAATACCACAACTCAAAGCAAAACAAAGGATTGGCTTGCAAAATAAGCCGGAACAAACATATGATAGAGATTTCGTCCGAAGTTTTCATGGTGGGGCCCACACGGGCTCGATCGTACATCACCATCATGTACAAGGCAGTGCACATGACATACGAAGCATCCTCGAGTTAGCATAGCCAAGGACTCTTTAAGACACAACGAGACCACTGTAAAACCAACCGTGGATAGGTGGACCACTAGACGTCGAACCCCAATTTCATATCATACATCTGTCGGAAAGAAATCCTAGGAGCTACTTGAATTCCCACTTATAAACTCCCGAAACTTTCTGGTTATGCAATCGGGTGTTGGGGATACAGGGGAAGCATAATATCTCACCCAAAACTAGCAAATCCTACATCCAGCTGTATCCATCCTTCAACACATAACCAAGAAACCTTCGGAAATCATTTACCTCAACCTTCAAAAAGCATCCGTTATACGATTTATGGAAATACTCCAGAACTCCCGCCCAATACTGGGTGGCGTCGAGGTTATCTCACCAACAACTGCATATAAGAGATTTTCGATGTTGGCGAAACTCAGGTATTCCAGAACTGCAATGATAAAATTGTGACGACAACACCTCGGAGCTCAACTCCCCGGGACACTGCCAGAACCCCTAAATGTCAGGAGGCACTCGTCACAAAACCATCGGAACGATTCCAAGATACCCGCATGATCCTAATTTTTTTAGTGAAATTTGAGAAGAGAAGAGTCAAAACTCTACGTCAGGAGGCCTCACCAGAGCGACGAAGGGACTGAGGAGTAAAAAGAATCCTACTCTCTAATATATATAATCCTATAAGACTCAAAACATTTTTCTAGACTCAACAACGCCAGCGATTCGATCAAGCAGGGGGCTCCTAAGTCGGGGAAGGCTCTGATTACCAACTTGTAACACCCACGATGCGGCTATATCTCCCACGTGTCAGAGCACGACTTAGAGGCATAACCGCATAGTAGGCATGTCGCAAGAGGGGTAATCTTTACACATCCCATGTACCAAATATGAAAGGGATAAAGAGTTGGCTTACAATCGCCACTTCACACAATACATAAATATAGCATTACATCATCCATAATACAATCAAGGTCCGACTACAGAACCAAAGTAAAAGAAGACCACCCCTAATGCATAGGTCCCCGATCGCCCCGACTGGGCTCCACTACTGATCAACTAGAAACGAAACAACACAACGAACACGATCTTCATCAAGCTCCTCCTTGAGCTCGGTTGCGTCACCTGCATGGTTATCATCGGCACCTGCAACTGGTTTTGGAAGTAAACTGTGAGCCATGAGGACTCAACAATCTCACACCCTCGCGATCAAGACTATTTAAGCTTATGGGTAGGGAAAAGGTAGTGAAGGTGGAGCTGCAACAAGCACTAGCATATATGGTGGCTAACTTACGCAAATGAGAGCGAGAAGAGAAGCAAAGCACGGTCTTGAACTAGAAGTGATCAAGAAGTGATCCTGCAACTACTTACGTAACACAAGAACCATGTTCACTTCCCGGACTCTGCCAGAAAGAGACCATCACAGCTACACACGTGGTTGATGCATTTTAATTAAGTTAAGTGTCAAGTTTTCTACAACCGGACATTAACAAATTCCCATCTGCCCATAACCGCGGGCACGACTTTCGAAAGTTCAAAACCCTGCAGGGGTGTCCCAACTTAGCCCATCACAAGCTCTCATGGTCAACGAAGGATATTCCTTCTAGCGGGAAGACCCGATCAGTCTCGGAATCCTGGTTATAAGACATTTCGACAATGGTAAAACAAGACCAGCAAAGCCACCCGATGTGCCGACAGATCCCGATAGGAGTCGCACGTATCTCGTTCTCAGGGCAACACCGGATGAGACTAGCTAGGAGTAAAACCAAACCTCAAGTTTCCTCGAGGTGGCCCCACAGGCAGCTCGGTTCGGACCAACACTCAGAGGAGCACTGGCTCGG
>NC_041390.1:353510854-353521762 GCF_002162155.2 Triticum dicoccoides | reverse complement strand
TAAGATGACCCTGGAGTCTGCAGAACCCAAGGGAAGGTATATGGTGGTAGGTAGGCAAATGGTAAAACCAAGGCCGGGCCTTGCTAGAGGAGTTTTATTCAAAGCGAATTGTCAAAGGGTTCCCATTATAACCCAACCGCGTAAGGAACGCAAAATCAAGGAACATAACACCGGTATGATGGAAACTAGGGTGGCAAGAGTGGAACAAAACACCAGGCATAAGGCCGAGCCTTCCACCCTTTACCAAGTATATAGATGCATTAATTAAAATAAGAGATATTGTGATATCCCAACATATCCGTGTTCAAACATGGAACAAACTTCATCTTCACCTGCAACTAGCAACGCTATAAGAGGGGCTCAGCAAAGCGGTAACATAGCCAAACAACGGTTTGCTAGGACAAGGTGGGTTAGAGGCTTGACATGGCAATATGGGAGGCATGATATAGCAAGTGGTAGGTATCACGGCATAGGCATAGCAATAGAGTGAGCAACTAGCAAGCAAAGATAGAAGTGATGTCGAGGGTATGGTCATCCTGCCTGCAAAGTTCTCCGAGTTGACGATAGCTTGAACCTCGTAAGCGTACTCAACGGGTTTCTCGATCATGTACTCGTCTCCCGGATCTACCCAAAGCAAGAACACAAGCAAGGGAAAACACAATCAAGCATGGTGCAATGCGCAAGCAACAAGACGCAAAACATGGCATGATATGCGGGATGTAATATGCAATGCATATGCGTGCTCCGAAAGGAAAAGATTGAACCAGGCCTTAACTTGGCAAACCAAGCATGCCTCTAGAAAGATGAGTTGATTTCGGTCGAAATCGATATAAAGATCACCAGAAACGGATGCACGGTTTGCAAATGGCAAGCAAAACAAGAATAGCACAATTCTGCGATTAACAGCACGATGCCATCTAGAATGCAACAAGAAACTAAGCTACTGCACTCCAACATAGCAACAAATCACATGGCAGTGATCTACTCAAGATGCTTGATAAAAGATGAACACTGAGCTATGGCTAAATCACAAAATAACAGGCTCAAACAAGCATGGCAAAAGAGCAAAAGATAACAGCCTCTCAGACTTGGTGAAAATAGCAATATGTCAGGATTTAACATCAGGAAGCAATGTTTAGAGCAAGATAACAACATGCTACAGGAACAGGACATAGCAATACAAGGCATGGCATGAATCTACTCAAAGCATATAACAAAAGTCCCTTACTGACCATAAGCCAAAAAGGATCAGAAGATATGATGGCACCCATGTAAACATAGTAAGTTTCGTTAACAGATTCAGACTTAGCAGAAATCTGGACATGGCATAAACAGAAATAAGAAGGCATGTTTGTGAGCTCGATGCACTCAACACAAGGCATTGCATGACAAGCTAAGCATACTACCAGCAAGAAGACATGTTCATGAAGCTAACCAAAGCAAGAACAAGTTCATAGAATGCATGGATCAACTACAACAACCTTGGCAAAATCGAATAACACGTAAACAATCTGCCAGGAACATTTTATAGCAAAAGTAGAGCAAGATTGAGTCATGCTAGGGCACTCCATAATTGCAAACAAAGACATGGCTGGATAGAACATAACAATATCTCAAAATCATCCTTACTGAACATGCTCAAAAGATGCATGGATCTCTCTGTAGCAACGTGAATACATGGCATAAAAATAACAGCAGAGCAAAGACTTAGTGAAATTCTAAGCCTCTGAAATCAGCAATATCACGAGAGCTACTTTGCATGCTTGTGCTAGTCACCACATTGATCACAAAAATACATGGCATACACCCCTGTAAATATGGCATGGCATAGCCCAAAACACATGTAGAGCTCATGCCCATATGCAGCACACAATAATCATGGTGAAAATGACAAATGCTCATAAACTGATAAGAATCAGCACCTAACATTATGAAGCACTCTTGCAACAGTCATTAGGGCATCAAGATGGACTTAAACAAGCATGGTGCAATGGAACAAAATGAAGAGGACAACCAGACGAACAATTTGATATATCATGCGCATGAAACGGAGCTACGATGATGAAGTTATGATGCGACGAACATGGCCTGAAAATACCACAGATCTGGGACTTCGAGAAAATCAACCTCCGGAAAGTCAACTCGGGATGACACGGAGCGGGACGGAGGGATCCGGTTGCGGGCGACGCGTTTGGTTCGTTGAAGTGGTGGATCTGGTCCACCTTTTCCAGATCCACCGGAGAGAGAACTCCGGTGAGCTTGGAGCGGTCGCCGGCTGGATTCCGGCGAGGAGGAGGCCGGCGAGCTAGATTCGGCGGGGCCGAGCGGGCGCGGCGCCGACGAAGAGATGCGGCGGCGGAGCAGCTAGGTGACGGAGAGCGGTGGCCGGAGCAGCACCGGTGAGGCGGTGGACGCCGACGGAGGCGCGGCGAGGTGCCGGCAAAGGCGAACGCCAGAGAAGGGCGACGAGATGACTTGCAGCTCAGGCTCCGGCGCGGGGAGTCGCTCGGGCGAGTGGCGACGGCGACCGAGCCAGGTGGGCCCGCGATGGGCTCCGCGGGCCGGCGCGGTGGAGGACAGGTGGCAGCTCCGGATTGGGCGAGGGCGAGGGAGGACACGTCCGGTCACCGGGCGGACATGTCCGGCGGCGCGAGGAAGAGGAGGGCTAGGGTTCATCCACGAAAATTTCGGAGGAGACACATATATATAGGTATAGGGAGCTAGGAGAGTCCAAATGAGGTGCGGTTTTCAGCCACGTGATCGTGATCGAACGACCGTGAGGCTGGAGGGGGTTTGGATGGGTTTTGGGCAAATTTGAATGGGTGTTGGGCTGCAACACACACGAGTCCTTTACGGTTCCCCGGTTAACCGTTGGAGTATCAAACGGACTCCAAATGGCACGAAACCTGACAGGCGGTCTACCGGTGGTGTACCAAGGCTGCTTGGAAAATCTCGGTCCATTCCGAGAATGTTTAACACCCGCACACGAAAATAGACAAAAGGGGACGCCGGAGGACATAGGAGCGCCGGATTGCAAAACGGACAACGGGGAAATGCTTGGATGCATGAGACGAACATGTATGCAAATGCGATGCACATGATGACATGATATGAAATGCATGACACACAAACAAATGACAAGGCAACAACAACGAATAACTGGAAGACACCTGGCGCAACGGTCTCGAGGCGTTACATCCTCCCTCCATCATAGTTTACAAGGCGCCCTTCATTATGATGCATTTGTCTCATTGCGTTTCCACCACCAGAGAGACTTTAGACGCGTTTGGTTTAATGCTCAATTAATTAGGGCATGGTAACCGCAATTTTCTCTCGATGTACTACTACGGATTGGAGTAAGTGCATGTATGTGTGTACCCGGGGTGGAAGCACTGCATGCATGTGTGTACGCATTATTTCCTCTAGTAATAGACGCCGTGCTATAACTACCAATGCTATTTTTCAGGCTGATCGCTAGTCGCCTTGGTCTTAGAGATTTTCTCTTTTTCTGAAGCGCGCTCTATAAACAGTGACAGATGGAGTAGTATGAGCGGAATCAAAGAAGAGCGTATTGATGGTTGCTTCTTCCGAGAAACTTACAGTGGGAAAGGTGGGGCTTATGATTTGACTTCTCATTACTCACTATTAATGCGGCGCAACGACTGGTCTGAGTCTCCCATGCTGCTGTGCACTACCCCCTCGGTTCTTAAATATACTTCGGAGTATTTGTCTTTATAGAGATTTCAACGAGTGACTACTCAAATATTTGTCTTTTTAGAGATTCAAATGGACTACTACATACCGAAATATATAGACATATTTTAGAGTGTAGATTCACTCATTTTGCTCCGTATGTAGTCACTTGGTGAAATCTCTAGGAAGACAAATATTTAGGAACGGAGGGAGTACACATACGAAGCAAAATGAGTGAATCCACACTCTAAAATATGCCCATTTAAAATTTGTAAAAAGACAAATATTTAGGAACGACGGAGTATAATTTTTTGCATGGCACATGGACCCGGATGCCGAAGAGGCTTCTGGCAATGCTATCAAGCTTCCAGCATTTGTTTACATAATTGACGTACTATACAAATAATTTTCCAGCGACATGAAATTGTACAATGGTGTGATCTTTCAGCTTTTGTTTCGTGTGTCTTGCCATCGATGCTCTTTCGGAAACAATAAAAAACTAACTTCCTTGCTAATCAGAGCTAATATTTATATCACAACTAAAGACAAAGTTGTGAGAAGGTGTTAAATTAAATTGATCCATGCTTTCATTGGCAGCAACGTCCCCGCAGCTCTGTCTAAATCAACAAGGCATGTTGGGAAAAAAGTAGCTGTCTGGAGCATGCAACATTCCGATCATTTTGTGCAGTTCCACTAAAATAGAGCTGAGCGTCCCTGTTCCAAAGATATTAATTGTGATTATGATAATAGAGGACTGCTGATGAAACAATAAACACACAAAGAGAAGTCGTCACCTTTGCAGTCTCTCTTAGGACTAACTAGTTGGAGAAGATTAGGCTTGGAGTTGGATGAGGAGGATAGAGCAAAACCAATCTCCCTTTGTGCAGTCGCAATGAAATGTAGAGACGTTGCCCGTGTGACATTTTTGCAGAACTGCACAAAACACTCTTAAGAAAAAAGTGATTTGTGCAGTTCACCAAAGGTCGCAATAGCAACGAGGTGAAATGGATAGCCCTGTTTGCAAAAAAGAGGTAGAAAGGAAACAATTACTGGCCAATAACAGTTGATGACACATGCGACGACAAAAAAGAAGCATATTCCTTGTCCTAAGGGAAGATAACAACATGATTGTGTTTGTCTAAAATGGTGTGAGGACGAGATTGCAATATGGAAAGTACGCCGGATGAGCTACATTTTGGGCAAAGAACTATGGAAGATCCACATGCAACGACATGGGAAGACGGGCAGTGGAGCAAGGCCGGAGGGGATACCTGGAGGTCGTCGGGATGTAACTAGGTGAGCAGCGGCGGGCGGAATCTGCCCATACTGCGGCAGCGAGCAGGTGGCGTAGGCCCTACCACGCCGGAGCTTGGTCAGAGAGAATGGCGTGTACCACAGATCGGGACGTGCTGCCTCGGCGCTGTTGAACGGAGAAACGATGCACGTCCTCCCTTTCTGCCGGCGGACGACATGCGACCAGATCAGTGACCAATGGTGAGAGAGAGAGAGAGAGTGTCACACCCTGATTTTCATGCCACAACACATAAGTTAATAAATCATGATAAAATGTGGTTTGACAAAAACTTTTGAGTGTTTTGGACCTTGCCTTGTTTGGATTTTGTCTGTTGTTTGCAAGTGCTCTAAAAATCAAATAAATCCTCCAACTCCTATACTTCATCTCCTTGCTCCAAACTCTTGAACCAATGATCATGCCATGTGTATAGAGCAATATAGTATTTTCTTACAAAAATAATTTGGCCAAAAAGTATTTTCAAAAATTAGTTTTCCAAAAACCCCTGAATTAAGATTTGTACTGCAAGTACTTAATTCAGGGCAGTAAAAATCTTTCCAAAAATATGTTTGACTCCTATTAGATATAGGATACCCAGAAACCACAAAAATATTATTTTAAAAGTTATTTTACTATTTTATTTAAAAGCTTTTTCTTAAGGCCAGAAATGGTCTTTAATAGGGAAAAATTATTTTATTGTTTCAAAAATATTTGACAAAAATCAGGGAAACTCAATGGACATATATTGTCCATATATAAGAGCTTCAACACATGGTCATGTTCAAAATATTGGTCAAATCCCTCAAAAACCATTTTTGCCCATTTCAAGGATTTGAAATATTTCTACAGGAAATATTCCCCAACAATTCCAAGAAAATTCTAGCATGTCACATATGACATGTTTGATGATCTTGCCAAGTATCATGTCATGGAGAATAGTATAACCCCATGAAATCTCCCCAAAACCATTTCTGTCCATTTTGAAGTCTGAGCAACTTTACATTGCCAAAGATGTCCAAATGTTCTCAAACCTTGTGAACATGCTCAAATGGTCTAATTATTCATCTAGACCAAATGGCACAAGTTGGAGAGAATGATATCTTGCTCAAAGTGCCCCAAAACCCTTCCTGTTCAGAACCAAATTTGAACAACTCTACATTGGCAACTTTCTCCTTTTGATCTCAACTTTTGTGGACATGTTCATATGACCAAATGAGGCCACTACACCGAGTAGTGCATCAAGGAGAAGTGTTATGCTCAACTGGATCTACACAAGTCCATTTCTGCTCATTTCTAGGGTTTACAAAAGTTGCATTGGCAACTTTTCCCAAATAAGCTCAATATTGGTGGAAGGCCCTAATTATATGTGTCATTTCACCCTGTGGAGTATCATGGCAATTGGAAATCATTTGCTTGCCAAAACCCTTATCAAACACCTTCTCCCACTTTTCAAAAATCCCCATTTTGACCACTAAAACTATTCTCCTTAAGCTCAACTTTTTACCACAGCCCCTCCTAGTCCCCTTTCACCTCCAGTAACAATGGAAAGTCCATAGCTCCATTATTGGATGGGTAAAACCCCACTTTCTCTCTCTGGACAACCCATTTGCACACTTCTTCCTCCCTCCTCACTCCAGTGGCCATCCATGGCATCCAATGCACCACTCCATTTCTTTACTCACTCCTAGACCTGCTAGACACCAAAAGACGCGCTCACCATGCATAAAGAATGGCCATGCCGGCCATTTGGGCGCTCTGGAGTGCGCTACAGTGCGCTCCCGCACTATAGCCGCCCCCGTCCAACCACCTCCGGCCACCTCGGGCCTCTCCCGCGCGCCTGCCGATGCGCCTCAGCGTCCGCAGCACGCTACACTGTCGGCTCCCTCCTCTCTCCTCTTCCCCGCGGCTCCGCGCTAGCGAACAGAGGCCGCCCGAGCGCGCCAATGGAGCGGCTCACACGCGCGCGTCTCTGACCTCTCCCCGCTCTCTCCCTTAGCTCCCCTTGGTGTAGTCCACGCCTAGGAACACCCTAGACACGGCGCCAGCTCGTCCCGAGCCCTGCAGCGATGAGCGTGAGCTCGCCGGCGCACGGGTCTACGGGACCTCGCCGCTGGCCTATTTAAAGGCCTCCCCGAGCCCTTCTCTCCTCACCACTCGCTCTCTACACCACCAAACCCTCCCCCTGCACCCCCAGTTCCTCTCCAGAGCCGCCCGAGATCGAGATCGAGCTCGAGCTCCGCCGCTTCGGCTCGTCGGAGTCCGCGAGGTACAGGCCTCCCCCGCTCCTCCTCTGCCCTGATCTGAAACCGCCTCCTCCCACTGATCATTCCCCTCTCTCCCCCGCCTCGTTTGCAGCCGGAGTCGACCGGAACGACCACCACCCGAAGCCTCTCCGCCGCGAGACCTTGTCGCCGGCAAGCCAGGCAACTCCGGTGACGTCCACCACCTCCACCCGAACAGCGACACGACGCTGAGCCCAGCCGTGCCCTCGCTCGACCTCGCCGTGCCCTGCATCATCGCCGGTGAGCTCGCCAGCCGCCTGGACTCGGGGTTAGGGATGACAGGCGGGCCCCGCCTGTCAGCCTCTCCCCTCCATCGCCCCCCTCTCTCTCGCTGACGCCTGGGCCCTGCCCGTCAGGTTTAAACCTGGCGCGTGCGCGTGCACCAGTGCGCTGGGCCGCGTCGCTGGCTGGGCCGCTGCCCTGCGGCTGTTCTGGCCCAGCAGGCACAGAGCCCTTTTCCCTTCTCTTTTCTGAACAATTTGTAAAATCCATACATAGTTCAAATTAACTCCAAATTGGATGATTCAAATTTCTAGTAGTTCCTAAAATCATGCCCTATCACTTGGTGCTTTTTGCACATTTTTCTAGCACATTTCCCTTCACACATATTAAATAAATCCTATTTTCTTATTTCTGTGCTGAACTTTAGAAAATCACAGAGAGCCCATTTTTGATCCATATTCCATGATTCAAAATCCTAGATGTCTATAAGTTCAAAACTTAGTTTTTGAACATTTTTACTAATACTTTCTGTATCACCTCAAATAATGGTCTATTTCTTCATATATAGCCAACTTTGTAAATTCATAGGAAAATCATTTGAACTCCAAATCCAGTGAAACCAACTCCTAGATGCTTCTAAAATCATGGTTTGTTAAATGGGTGCCTTTGCTCATTTTTCAAAAATATGTTTCTCTACACTTCTTGCAAATCCATAAACCCCTTGATTCCATCATATCAAAATGTTTAGAAATATCCATTGATCCAATTCCAATGAAATCACTTTGGTCATTCCTCACATGGCCAGAGGTATCCTAGAAAAGTCAAATCAATATTTTTGGAGCACTTTTATTTCTGCCTTGTTGTGTTGCTTATTATGGTTGCTTTCAACGATAGTTGACGAAGTAGACGAAATGCTTGGAGTTGGACCAGAGCTATTTGAAGACCTCGAAGACTTTGTTAAAACAGGCAAGCAGCCCTTTGACCATATTTATGAAACCCTTTTTATGCATTTCATATAGCACTTTATTATTGTTGCATCAGAATCATGATGAGATGGTAACCACTTTGATGGGTTGCCTCTGTTACCTCCTCGTTGATACTTGCATTGTGCATGACCCTACCTCCGTATGAGGGTTATGCCGGTGGGAGTAGATAGGATGCTAAGTAGTGCTACGCAAAAGGGATGGGAATATGCATGGTGATGGAGACAAAGTATTTTCAAAAGACTTTTCAAAAACCCCCACTGGGTGCCACTTATGCCCAGGGGAGATGATGAGTTGGGTAACCACTTGATGACGAAGTGGTGTACCGAGGCAAGTGTGTGTGTTGTTTTTCAAAACAGATTGGTTTAACTTGCGACCGTTATTCCAACCTTACATGCGCAACCACTCTACCCTTGTATGGGAAAGGGCATTATTGATTACCTAGGCCGATACTAGCTTGGAGCCTGCATTACTAGTGGCGGGAGAGTTGTTGGTGCACTCTCTCGGGACGGGGTCGTGCCAGGTAGGGCGGCCAAGAACATTTTTATGGGGCACCGGACACACCGTTGGTACCCCGTGCCAGTGGTATGTGATGAATATGGGAGCGAGGCTCCACAATTTTAAGTTGTGAAATTATGGGCACGGGGGTTACTACCAATCGAGTGGACTCCATGTTAGTGTCGTCTAGGGAAAGATAGTGATCGGGTGCTTACCCCGGGTACTTGGGGTACCGCAGGTCGTGGATGACACGGAAGTTCCCGGGATCTTGTGGGTAAAGTGTGCAACCTCTGCAGAGTGTTAAACTATTCGAATAGCCGTGTCCACGGTCAAGGACAGTTGGGTAACCGCTCTTGGGCTACGTCCACTTGTTTACAAACCAGTGTGTGTGTTGGATAAGTGGGAAGAACTACTTGGGTCAAGTCAAGGACTTGACATGATTGAGTTGGGTTCATGCCCACTCTATTTATGTTGATATCTGTAACCTGTCCTCATGGTTACTTGAATTCTCCTAATGCATGTCTTACACGTTGTTGAACATGTCATTGCACTCAAAACTAGCTTTCCGCAAAAATTTACCTATATCATGCATTGTTGTATCTTGAACCAAAACATGGGTTGCTTGCGAGTACATTCAAAGTACTCATTGGCTTGCCACTGGTTATTTTATTGGCCAGGCATGAAAGAACATGATATGATGAAGAATACTTCGGTGACGAACATGTGAGCTAGGACGCTTCCCAGTCAGAATGCCTGTAGGGTTAAGGCAGATGGCATGGGTCCAAGTTATCGACGAAGATTTCCGCTGCGATGTTATACTCAAGACTTGACCATAATGGTCCTACTTGTGTAATACGGTATGTATGGATGTAAGACTCTTGTTATTCAGCTTCTGTGTGTTCAGTGAGCATTGATCTCTGGGATCACTGTACACGTGCATTTGGTGATCACGACTTATGAGTCGGGGTCCCCACTGAGAGAGAGGCCACCGCAG
Organism: Triticum dicoccoides; assembly: GCF_002162155.2. NCBI lineage: Eukaryota > Viridiplantae > Streptophyta > Magnoliopsida > Poales > Poaceae > Triticum > Triticum dicoccoides. The sequence goes on along the minus strand of NC_041390.1, from coordinate 353,511,799 downwards.
CCTTGTGTGAGATATTCTGAAGAGAGACAAACCAGGCAAGCAGGCTCCATTGTGAGATACTCTAAAGAGAGACAAGCCACGCGTGGTACACGACCTCCGTAGGTAAACAACCGCTACACGCGTTCAAATTAGCACGTGGGCTGCCATTTTGTACAGAAATGAGCTCCATCGTGTACCCGCACGGGTGTGGCTGGGCACGAAGCATGAGTACATGCACTGAGCACCTATTCTCTTCTTGTATACGTACACCACCTATGTGGGGTTGTGTGAGAGAGATACAAACGTAGAGAGATATAGTGTGTGGGTTCGTGAGAGTTTTTTTGGGGGGTGGGGTCAACCAAAAAATGTAACATATGCAATGTGTGTGAAATAGAGTCCTGGATATATCATATATATAGAGGAGGCGATCCACGAGAAGAGAGTGGATGTATCATCGGCTTGATGTGTCCAGATAATCGAAGAGAGGGATGGTGTGTGTGTGTGTGTGTGTGTGTGTGTGTGTGTGTGCACGCGCGATCGATAAAGAGTGCCATCGAATTTGTGTGTGCCCATGTCAAAGATATAGAGTGGCTGGCCTACTGGAACGTGAGAGGGGACATGTGCAGTTTGTCTCTGTGGCATGGATACCTACCTACAATGCTCGACTATCGGTGTGTGGTGTGGGGGGGGGAGGGAGGCCTAATTAACTATAGAGGTACAATGGCTGGTATATGTGTGGAGGAGGAGAGTGGCCTACCTCATGATTAAGGGAGATCGATCTATCTCATGTATTAAGGGAGATCGATCAACATCCATACATATGTGTAGGAGAGGAATAAGGTTGGGAGAGAGACAGAGCTAGAGTGTTGGAGGGGGTGGTAGTGGAGTTGCTTCTAACAAATGGTGGGATAGCTTGCTAGACAACCGGAGGGCACGCCTGCAATATCAATAAGAGAGGGGATGGCT
>NC_041390.1:353490695-353510420 GCF_002162155.2 Triticum dicoccoides | reverse complement strand
CCTTTGTTAGAGAAAGGAGAGACATAACTTGTGAGGTACGTCGATCGATGGGGGGGGGAATAGTTATAGTCGACCTAGGTATATGTTGGGAGATCGATCGGTATACATGCATGTGTGTGTTAGAAACAAATGAGGCATGGGGAGAAGGGTAGAGAGAGAGAGGGATGCATCTAGGAGGTGGTGCGAGAGTCATACTATATCGAGGGGGGAGAAGTGTGCGAGTACGAGATCGATGAAAAGAGTGGTGGGAGTGAGGCATGGACGGTGATAAGAGAAGAGGGCAAGCTTGTGTTTTGTGCTAGGCACACCTGGCTAGAGAGGCATATCGATCGATGTGTGCCGTAAAGAAGGAGCTGGGGGGCCTACACACACGGTGGGTGAACGACCTAAAGTGAAAAGATGAATTTGCGCGATGGAGCTAGGGAATGCTGAGGGAGGGTTAGAGGGATGCGGGCGTCTGCATGCACGAGAGAAAGTTAGCGCTATCTAGCTACAAAGATAATAGGATTGTGTGGGTGTAAAAGACGAATAGAGGATCATACTTCATTATAAAAAGCGAATTCTGTTATTTGAAGAATTTATCATAGTGTTTTAAACCGACACATGTGTGAATATATATAACGGTGATACACATGGTGTGGTTATGAACATGTTATACTACATATAATATATTTTATCTCTACTCTTATAAAAAATGGAGTTGTTGATGATGGTGCCATCCTGCAATATAGGTCGTCCGATTTATATCTGACGAATAGGAAGGAAACTATGTCAATTTTGAAAAAAGATACCCACACCCCTCTCCATATTTGCAAATTAGGCCTCCCCTTGATCATGTTGATGTTCTATGGAACGCATGGACATCTTGCTAGTACTACGTATAACATATATAACATTGATCATAATTTGGGCTAATGTGTGGCTTTTGCAGCTCAGGTCTAAATATTTGTCATAATGTAGGGGGTGGGGCACTATACTATGTGTGATAAACATGGTGTACATGTATGGAACATGGTTTAGATTATGAATATATAGTTAGTACATCAAATGTACTATTATTTGGAATCAACATCAAGTGTATTCAAAAAATAGAATTCGAGTTCATATAGTACACATAGTTCATATCTATCTCTATAGTAATCATGTGGTGTGTTATTAAGGTAATACACGAATGATGGTTGAAGTTGGCAACAATCATGATTGTAGATTGTTATTGAAATAGAGAAACGAATTCAAATTCAGTTCGAATTGCAGCGGTAGTATAGACATTTGGAATGCACTAAAATGTTGGTATGAGTAGGTTACATGCATTATACAGCAAGCAAAAAAAATTAATTGGACATAACATGGATTCATACTACCGAATAGCATTTAATTGCACTAAATTGTTGGTATGAGTAGCTTTAAATAGCATTTTTATAGTAAAACGGGGCAAGACTCTCTCTTTGTGTGGTGTGAATAGTTTTATTTTTTCATTTTCTTTTTGGTTGAGGGAAGTGCGAATTGATTTGGTACGTACAAGTACAATATTACACGTTAGGCTTGTCCCTAAAATTCAACCCGCGCCTTGTTATATCCCGAAAATTCAGATATCGTGCTCCAAAAACTGGCGCCTTCACAACCCGCGTCTTGCTATCCCGAAATTACAACGCGCGCGAAAACTCCCTCCAGCTACCAAATCCCGACACGCGAAATCCCCCTTCTAACCCTGAGCCGAAAGGGCCGCTAGTTCAAATCGGTGCGGGGTACTTTTGTAACACACCCTACATTTGGACAAGCGCGTCCCTAAGTCATGGTTCACCCCTCCCATCGCCTCCTTTTTGCCATTCGAAATCCTAGGCTGCCATAACCTCTCCGCTCCAGCCGCGAAACCCCACCCCCCTCCATCCGCCACCTCACCGCTGCCCAGCTGGAGCCTCTTCCCCGACGATGTCATCCACCGCAACAGTTCAACGTCCATCGTCCACCTCCCTAGATGAGGATCCGTCGTCCATCTCGTTGTCCCGCCGGTTCAGCTGCCCCGTCCTCCACCTCCAAGGAGCTGCTCCGACGATCGCCTTGTCTATCGCGGCTACTCCATACCCACAGCGCCGCCTTAACCTGCTCCACTGGAACCGCAACATCCTCACCGACTCCTCGGACGAAGCCGAGGCCTACTCGGCGCCACCAAAGAGGTTGTACACTCATCGCATCGCACCTTCTCCTTAGCTCGACCTCCCGGCACCGACGGTGCTCCATCCCGCACCCCCATGGAGCGGCTACCTTGAAGCCGGTGCCGTGGGCGACACCTCCACGACGGCTCTCCCCCAGTGCGAGGACCCTTCAGCGGCGGCGTCCATACCAGCCGGATCTACTGCTGCTGCTTCGGCTCTCGCTCGATCGCTCGCTCGCCCAGCTGCTGCTGCTCCGGCTCTCGCTCGCTTGCTCGCGCTGCTGCTGCTGCTCTCCCCCTCGCTCGTGCTGCTGCTCTGCTCCGATTTAGCTACACTTTAGTCGACTGAATCGACTTTTGGGTCAGTTGATTTTCACGGGGTGGGGGGCTCGCCGGAGTTAAGGAAGAACCACTCGCAACGGAAACGGGGGCTCGCCGGGGAGGTACCCCACTATCTATCTTAGGGTTCAGGGTGGGGGCGAGGGCCTATAGGGCTGGCCGGGGCGGCGGCGGACCAGCGGTGGGGAGTTGTTTCGGGGCGGCGAGGCGACGCTCGGGCCGGCAGTTCGACCGGTGGTGGCTGGCGGCCCAGGGGGGTGCATGTTGAAGATGAACTGCAGGCCTTCCCTAAACTACATGTCAAGTGCCTCTCTGCTACCATTGCGTTCAGTTTCGACAGTAACATTCAGATTCCACAGTAAATTTCAGTTTCGACAGTTAAGTTCAGAGTCAACAGTTTTTACCTCATTTGTTGTAGTCAGGTGGTTTTGGTGATGTAAATTTTACATCTATTTCACATCAGCTATTGGAGATGCTATTAGAATCCCACTTGAGATTGACGATGTCTGTCTTGTGCTGCTTCAGCCTTGACGTCTTACGGCTCACCGCGGCTGCTCCAACGATAGAACGATCCATCACAACAGAGCAGTGCCCTAGACGCTGTCTACAGATTCCTCAGATCTTCCTCCACACCTCCGACATCCACCTCTGCCTCAACTGCTTCAGCGACCAACCCAATGATGCTGAGGTCGACACGGCTACGGCAAAGAGGTTGTACACTTGTTGCATCACTTAGTACTATACATTCATGTCGATCCATTAGGGCTATTTTGGTTCAACAGAAAAACATAGCAATAGGGAATTTTCCAATGGCACTCTACTATTCAATTATTCATGCATTTTGTTGAAAGGAATAAAGCAAAACATCCACCTGGACCTACTTTTCAAAAGCCTATGCATGAAAACAAGACCAAGTGCATTAGTGGCAGAATAACATTCTAACTGTACACGCTTTCATATGGTTTCACTTTATTTTGCCATGTTTCTTTGCGTTCCTCTGCTCTTCCAATTCCTGTAAACCAAACACTCAAGTTGATAGAAATCCTGTGTTTACAAATGCTCTGTTTACCATGTGCATTCCTATCCTATTCTGGTGTTTTTCCTATCCCTGCGTTTTTAGAATCATGCAAGCCAAATGAGCCCTTACAAAATTACTTCAGTTACAGGTAGGTGTCGAAGGGAACTTTGTGTGGTTTGTCCTGCTCCTGCCGCGACGTCGTCCACCTCAACTGAGCTGCTGCATCGACAGAAACATCCACCAAACCAGACATCACGACTCCTGACCATCTTTCGCCGGCTCAGATCTCCTTTCCTGCCACAGGCACCCACCGCAATAGCATCACCATCATCGACTCAGCAGATGAACCTGATGAGTACATGGGTCCACAAGAGAGGTCGGACTCTTTTGTTTCTGCTTATGTTATGCATTGCTTAAAATTACCTGCTACTTTATCGTCCTGTTCACCTCTTGGACTCCAAGTCAGGTCCAAATTAGTGTTCAAACTTGAGTTCTAAATTAGTTGTGGGGCACATATCGAGGAAGCAATGAATAGTATCTCTGTCTAATATTTGGTTCACCTAGGGTATGCCTATGTTGTTCATCTTGGGTGGGAAACAAATAGTAAAGCAATCATCATATGTCTTTTTATTAAATTAAAGCAATCATCGGCCTGCTATCATTATTTTTGGATCCATCCACTGGTTGTTACCATCACTCTAAATTTCTGCATGCTCTCCTTACATAATCTCACCATATTTTTTTCGTATGCATGTCAGATATTGTACACAGTCATGCTGAACATGTAGAGAAAAAGAGAAGAGTTTTGCGCGGCAATACAATGTCATGCAGACATCGCTCCATGGTGGGTTCAATGGAAAACCCTCCCCACCACTCTCCAGATTGTAATCCAGAGGAAGATATCTGTTCTGAGGCGGATTCAGACGCCGCTGATCACTCCTATTTACCTTGGCATGATGATGTTAGTCATATCATGCATATGTTGCCTTGCAGTGCCTATTTTTGACATCATATATGTCATCTGCTTAGTTTAGACATGTTCTGTAATGCCACATGTTTAGTTTCTATATCATATATGTGAATTGTGCAGTCTCATGTCTTTTAGCCAGCCATAATATACGTGAAATGTGCAATGCCATCCTGTTTAACCAAGCATCATATATTTGAATGATATCTTGTCCATCCTTTTCTTCATTACATTTCCATTTGTCGACAATGTTTGTACATTAAACTACTCTTCGTGTGAATCAGCCATTTGGGTGGGAGATGGGAAAATCTGCAGTGAAAACAAGGTCTTCAGCGCAGACAATGCTACCTGTCGAAGCAGGTCTCTTGTTGGGTCCCGATAGCTCCTCAGAGATGGATTCAGAGACAGATGACCAGTCCTATTCCCCCACCGAGGTGTATGCTCTAACTTGGCACGGTTATACTGCTCATATCATGCATATGGTGTCTTGCATTGCATAGATTAGACATCATATACACAATATTCAACACCATGTTCTCAGTTTAGACATCATATCTAATGCCCTTTGTTTAGCATATAAATCACATATGTGAATTAAATGATGTGATCCTGATTACTTAGATAACATGTAGGTGAATTATGTCATGCGATCCTGTTTAGTTATTCATCATATCTTTGAATTATGTTATGCTATGCTATCCAGTTTAGATAGACATCATATATGTGAAATTATGTCATGCTATCCGTTTTAGTTAAACAATATACATGTCAACTATTTCATGTCCTATTTTTTCCACACTATCTATTGTATCTGTCTCTCATACAATGTCTGTGCATTCAACTATGTTTCCTATTTATCAGCCATTTGAATTGGAGCGGGTGATGCCAACATCTAGCGGACTAAAAACACAGTCTTCAAATAAAACAGTGCTACCTCTTGGTGGAGATAGCACCCCGGTTGTACATGCACGAGAACCAAGCCTACCACACATAACCCAAACTCTCGCAGATTGTACCCCTATTGCGATGGCCAGAGAACTAGCTTCACCCAATCTAACCCCAACCCCAGCAGATAGTAACCTAGTTCCTGTTGACACAGCACCATCTCCACCATAGAGCTCCTAAACAAGAGCAGTTAGTAAGGCAGCTCCAGTGCCCAAAGGACCAGTACTACCACGACGAACCCCAACTCCACCAGTTAGTACGCCTATTCCCGTGGAGGAAGCACAACCGGCTAGTTGTAGTTTAGCATCTATCACATTTGATGTTGTTAAATTGTATGTGTGTATCTTCCCATCTTGGAAATATTATACTGAAGATGAAGGAAAATGCCAGTTGTAGGTGTTTGTCCAGGAGTTATGTGTAAGTAATGTTATTCATGGCAATTACTTTGCTTTGTCCCATACATCCTACCTCCATGATGGTTATAATACAGCAAATTTTCCCGTTTTTCTCTATAGAGAAGGACCGATTTGGAAACTCACGATGAGGTAACCTATGCTAATACCTCTGCTATCTTCAAGAATGCTTGGTGGCAGTATTGGAATTACATGAAGAAAACATACTTCACCGGCAAAGTAACTCATCAAATTCCCTTACGTTCTCCGGAGACACATTTACTGGACGATGACTTAGAACGCCTTGTTCTGTACTGGCCCCTAACCAAGAATGTGGTAAGGTCTATGAGCTCATTTTCTATTTTAAGTACTATATTCTTGCGTCTTACTATACTCTATTCATGTAGAACAAGTGCCTAAACCTGAAGAACAACTGTTCTAATTTAAGATTCCATTGCTATCATAGTTCAAAAAAGCGCTAGGCGTTGATTGTGCGTTTTGCCACCGCCTTGCACTTTACTGACCGAAGCGCATGCTTATGCGCAGTTATGCACAGATTAAGCGTAGTTATGCTTAGGCGCGCCTTTTTTAACTATGATTGCCATCGTGCATACTGCTTTGCTCTTGTATCACTGTATTTACTCATACAAACTTATTTTTAAATTGAAGGATCCAATGGAAACTTCAGTGACACAATAGGTATGTTCACACATGTCTCTTTAACAGGCTTGCTATTATCAATAGCTCTGTTAATTTTAATTTCAATTGTGTATACAGTTGACTTCTCATATCATGCACATTACTAGCATCACAACAGAGCCAATAGTGTTGTTGTACATGTAGACCCGTGGTACCCATCCGAAATCTTGTTGTGCCATGTAGTTTCCCACGCTTTGTATTCTTTCACTACTGCTTTGTCTTGAACTGATATGATTTGAACCGTGTCTCTATTTTGATTTGGGAAGACAATGCAGTGACCATTGGACATAGATATATGTTTTTTGATGCTTTTATTATGTACTAGTACTTGGCAATAGAAGACTTGGTAGTTTAATCCTGTCCACCTTACTAATGAACTGGTTCATTGAAATGAGTTTCCTATACTAGTACATGCTAAACTATTATGTGTCTGCTTGTTTTTTCTTTTAGAATGCTGACAGAATATTGGGGAAGAGTGCCTTATTAAGCAATGGTAAAGGAAGTAATGCAGATAAGGTTCAGGATAGTGACACTTCCTTGTTGGTCTCCAACAAAGCTGATAAAACAGCTAAGGAAGACTATCTCGAAGACAGTGAGACAACCCCAAAGTCCTATCTTGGTTTAGTGTTGGAGTTACTGGCCACTACCGCTTGCACAAGCTATTCAAACTCACTGTATGAATCAGTTCGGTTTCTTGAGTCTCAACTACAAGCTGAAAGACATCGATCAGCTGTGCTGCGACAAGAAGCGGAAGGACTGTGGAAGTCCCTGGATCATTCAGATGCATACTTTCTGGTGCAACAACAAGCGTTGGAGGATTTTAGCGCCAAATAGGACAAAGCTAATAAGCTTGCTAAGCTTATTGCCAGCATGGTGGATACCACGTTTCTTGAGCTCTTCTGAAGTTGTTTCAGTTATGCTCTTGTTTTGCTGCCACATTTATTTGCTTTGGTGGCCAATTTTGACGGCCAGTGTATGTAATAAGCTGCTTTGTTCCCTATATTTGCACTGGTGGCGAACTTTGATGCCTAGTGGATGTAATATGTGTAATAGCAGTAATAGGCTAGCGTTAATTGCTTGCTTATTTATTTCCTTATTGTCTTGTTTAGTTGTTTCCTTGTAGTCACTGCAGTTCTTTTTCTGTGTTTTTCTAGTGGCCACAATAACCTATTTTTGGAAACTAGGCCAAAATAATCATGGCAACACATGGACTGTTGTAACCATGGGCCTCCTGCGGGCCGTATGATCCATGGGCCTTCTACGGGCCGTAGGATCCATTGGCCTTCTATACGGGCCGTAGGATCCATGGGCCTTCTACAGGCCGTACAATCCATGGGCCTTTTACAGGCCGTAGGATCCATGGGCCTTCTACGGGGCGTATCGTCATTTCGCCAATCATGGGCCGTACTATTCATGGACAATAACGGGCCGTTTATTGGCCGTATTTGATAACTCTATGAAAAGAGCCCAACGGGTTTTTTTCGACATGAAAACGGCCCAATGTATTAACAGGCCACAAATGGGCCGACTGTAACCATGGGCTGAATTTGGCCCACAAGCAGAAAATGACAGTAACGGGCCATAAGTAACGGAATGCTGGAAATGAGCCCAAGAATAAATGGGCCCTGAGAAGGCCGAAAGATATCATGGGCTGGAAACGGCCCAACGGAATAATGGGCCGTTAATGGGTATAAAGTGATACACTGTTCATTACGGGCCAGTTTTACCATGGGCCGTTAAGGGGCCGAGGGTTACTAAGGGCCTCATATGGGCCGAAAGACGTCATGGCCATACATGGGCCGGAAGTTAAAACAAGCTGGAATTATATTGGACGGCCCAGATGACGCTACTGGGCCTAATTTGGATAGGCCGTAAATGGGCCCTGGGATAGCGGGCTGTAAATGGGCTATATGCGAACAGGCCGTTAACAGGCTTGCTATGGGCCGGCCCGCCACCTTTTGACCAAGTCAAACGGGCCGACCTTTTCACAGGAATGGGCCTCTGTTGGGCCATGCCACGTGTCGGCGTATCATAGGCGCTTTGGGTCCAATGTGTGGATGACATCTGTCCCAACGGTGAGCCGACACGTGTTTCCTCCAGCCAATGATGATTTTGCACATGGAAAATCCCCATTGGTCGGGGTTGTTAACGGGTTATCGGATCCAAAACCGGACCCGATAGCTTAACAGCGTTCCGTTACGGTGGATACCATGTGTCGGTCACCCTTGAAAAAAGCACTTCTGTGACACGCGATTTATCGTCATGGAAGTGGACACTTCCGTGATGATAATTTTGGTAATGTCATGGAACACTTCTATGACAGCACATGTATGACTATCTTGATTCTGTCATAAATTTGTCATGGATGTACATGCATGACAGAAAACGTGACCTACTGTGACAAACACATATCATCACGGAAGTGTATTTTTTTGTAGTGCCAGCTACGAATTAACCTCATCATAGTTTAGATAAACTCTGTTAAGGCCTCTCGCTATGACAGGTGGGACCCACTGGTCAGTTTGACCAGGTCAGCCGTCCTGTTGACTGCTGACGTCATAGTGATGCCATGCTGACGTAGTTTTTCTTTTTTGTTAATTTAATAAATTCCAGGAAATGCTTTAACCTTTGAAAATTCATAGAAAATAAACCATAACTCGGATGAAAATGTTTTCTACAAGAAAGTTGCTCAAAAAATGAGGTGAACCCGAATATGCTACCCACATACCTGTCAGATGCCTCTAACTATCTAAACATGGAACATTCCCCCTCCGGTCATCTGTCTGACATAGGTCCGGAACCGGGAATACCTTCCCGGTTGAATTCCCCTTTCACCTGTGTCGTGCAGCACTACGTTAGAACACTCCTAGCGCCACGTATTGCCATGTTTTGCCTTGTGATGCTTTGTTTGCTCTGTATTTACTGTTTCTCCCCCCTTCTCTTCGGTAGACCCCATGGCGGCTGTCGTTGCCGCTGCGATCGACTACGTCAACGACGGCCCCTCCTTCTTGTCTGAGCAACCAGGCAAGCCCCCCTTTGATCATCCCAATATCGCCCATTCCATTCTCTCATGCTCGCATTAGATTTTGCTATTGTTATTGTTTGCTCCTATTCTGATACATAGCCTGCTTTTGTAACCTGCTCATTGTACCTTACCTGCTTATCCTAAACTGCTGAGTATAGGTTGGTTAGTGATCCATCAGTGACCCCCACCTTGTCCTTGTTGCCCCTGCTTCATCATCGAAGACCCGTTCAACGGGATCGAAGACCAGAGCTGACACCTCACATCACTTCACGCCCCTTTTTTTGCTCGACTCTACAGAGTTACCATGGAGTGCCGAGGGTGGAACCTCATACATCACTCCTGATGAGATCTCTGTAGTGTAGCTATCTGGTCGTGGTTATCAAGGGTGATTTCCTCCTTAACCACTTCCAATACGGCTCTGTCGTGCAACCCCTCAAGTGTGAACCTCGAGGGTGGATCCTCTTACGTTCACCTTGATGATTACATCGAGTGGAATTCACCGGGGGTGATTCCTCGGGTTTTCCCCTTGGTGTTAGACACACGGTTACTATGGTTACTATGACTTTACACTGAACCGTGTTACTAAAGATGGGTCGGCCCCGAGGGGTACCCGCGTGAGCTTATTTGCGAGTGATGTGGAGTCGGGTTAACCTGGAAGGTGCCCGCGAGATTCTTATGAGGCGTGGCCGGGCATTCTTAGCCCTTGCCGCAAGTCCTCGAGATGGGGTGATGGGGTCACATCTTTTGTGAGTCTCTGCTTGTTACCGCGTGTTCCTAATCCACAACGATTTGGATATTTGATCCTAGGGGCCTCTGGCCTGATAGCACTAACAATCACATGGGCATTGTGTGGGCGTTCTGCGTCATATGCATCAGCCGAAGCTTACTAGACGTCAGCGACTGAGCGGCGCGCGCCGGGTTGGACTGGTAAGCACCTGCCTTTTTAAAGGAGGTAGCTAGGTCAGCTCACCGGCCGCGTTCGCAACGTGCAGGAGTTCCCGAGGCAATGGCCCATGACCCCCGGGGGCATAGGCTTAGTCTAGCGTGCTGACCTCTCTATTAAGCCTAGGTCGGGTTGCGATGTATTGTTTGGCCAAGGCCGAGCATGACCCAGGAAAGTGTGTCCAACCAGAGTTAATTGAGCATGGTGGGTAAGTTGGTGCACCCCTGCAGGGAAGAAAACATCTATCGATAGCCTATCCTACGGTAATGGACACTTGGAGTTGTATCCCGATCGATACAACTAGAACTAGATACTTGAGATGAGAAATGGATATGAGAAATGGATAGTATGGCTCTGGATTGCTTTCTCGCACGGAGTCGAGAAAGGATCTCTGGCCGAGGTTGACAACAGTACTACTACTACTACTACTACTACTACTACTACTACTACTACTACTACTACTACTACTACTACTACTACTACTACTACTACTACTACTACTACTTTACATTATGTTGATCTGTACTCTTCTAAACGCTGCAAGATGCTTGAAGATGCTAGTCTTTGATAGGACTAGGCTCTCCCCTCTCTTCTGGCATTTCTGCAACCCAGTCCACATATACAGCCTTCCTTTGATAATGTTGCATATGTAGTGTAGATCCTTGCGTGCGAGTACTTTGGATGAGTACTCCGGGTTGCTTTGCTCCCTCTTTCCCCCCTTTTTCCTTTCATCCTGATTGTTGCGACCAGATGACGGATCCCATGAGCCAGACGACACCACCGATGATTACTACTACACCGAGGGTGCCTACTACTACGTGGAGACCGCCGATGACAAGGAGTACTTAGGAGGCTCCCTAGCAGGAGGCCTTGCCTTTTCGATCGTTGTTGCTTTTGTGCTAGTCTTCTTAAGTCAAACTTGTTTAACTTATGTCTGTACTCAGGTATTGTTGCTTCCGCTGACTCTTGTGTATTTGAGCTTATGTATTCGAGCCTTCGAGGCCCCTGGCTTGTAATATAAAGCTTGTATTATTTTAATTTGTGTCTAGAGTTGTGTTGTGATATCTTCCCATGAGTCCTTGATCTTGATCGTACACATTTGCGTGTATGATTAGTGTACGGTCAAATCGGGGGCGTCACATCCCGTAGTTATGCAACATCCATGGGTGAAAGGAGCTTTAGCCATCACGGGCAAGCTCCTTAAGGTAATAATGGGCCTCAGGCAGCAAGTCAATAAGCTTGAAGAAGAGAATCGTATCCTGAGGGGCATCATTGCCAAGAATATCACGTCACCACCTCCGAAGAAAGAGACATAAACACTGGTATGGGCACTCCCCTTGGCAACTGCCAAGCTTGGGGGAGTGCCCCGGTAACGTATCACCTTCACACTTATATCTTTACCGTTTTTCTTAGTTCGATCCTTTTGGTAATATCTTGATCTAGTAGAATAAAGTTTTAGCATGATCTAGTTTTGAGTTTTGCTTTATGATCCTTCTATCTAATCGAGGCTGTGAGCTATATATAATAAAGATTAGTTTTGAGTCAAGGGCTTGATTATCCTGCTATTATCTCGAGGGAATAAAAGAGAAGAGAAAGAATAAAAAGAAATAAAGAGATCATATGGATCTTATGGAGAGTAATGACTTCACATATAAAGAGTATGATGAATAAAAGTTGTTGAGAGTTGACAAACATAGTTTTGGGCATCGTTGCAATTAATAGGAAGTAATAAAGAAAGATAGGTTTTCACATATAAATATACTATCTTGGACATCTTTTATGATTGTGAGCACTCATTAAAATATGACATGCTAAAGAGTTGATGTTGGACAAGGAAGACAACGTAATGGCTTATGTTTTCTTACATCTGGAATAAATTATATTGTCATGGATCATCCAACATGTTGATCTTGCCTTTCCCCCTCATGCTAGCCAAATTCTTTGCACCAAGTAGATATACTACTTGTGCTTCCAAATATCCTTAAACCCAGTTTTTCCATGAGAGTCCACCGTATGTACCTATGGATTGAATAAGATCCTTCAAGTAAGTTGTCATAGTTGCAAGCAATAAAAATTGGTCTCTAAATATGTATGATTTATTAGTGTGTAGAAAATAAGCTTTATACGATCTTGTGATGTGGAAGAAATAAAAACGACGGACTGCATAATAAAGGTCCATATCACAAGTGGCAATATAAAGTGACGTTCTTTCGCATGGTCCATATCACAAGTCCCAACTTAGCCCATCACAAGCTCTCATGGTCAACGAAGGATATCCTTCTCATGGGAAGACCCGATGAGTCTCGGAATCCTGGTTACAAGACATTCGACAATGCTAAAACAAGACCAACAAAGCCGCCCGATGTGACGACAAATCTCGATAGGAGTCGCAAGTATCTCGTTCTCAGGGCACACCGGATAGGTCAAGCTACGAGTAAAACCAACCCTCAAGTTGCCCCGAGGCGGCGCCGTAGGTTGCCCATTTCAGACCAACACTCAGAGGAGCACTGGTCCGGGGGGTTTAAAATAAAGATGACCCTTGAGTCTGCAGAACCCAAGGGAAAGGTATATGGCGGTAGGTAGGAAAATGGTAAAACCAAGGTTGGGCCTTGTTGGAGGAGTTTTATTCAAGGCGAACAGTCAAGGGGTTCCCATAACACCCAACCGCGTAAGGAACGCAAAATCAAGGAACTTAACACCGGTATGACTGAAACTAGGGCGACAAGAGTGGAACAGAACACCAGGCGTAAGGCCAAGCCTTCCACCCTTTACCAAGTATATAGATGCATTAAAGTAAACAAGATATAATAATGATATCCCAACAATATCCATGTTCCAACATGGAACAAACTTCATCTTCACCTGCAACTAGCAACTCTATAAGAGGGGCTGAGCAAAGCGGTAACATAGCCAAACAACGGTTTGCTAGGAAAGGTGGGTTAGAGGCTTGACATGGCAATATGGGAGGCATGATATAGCAAGTGGTAGGTATTGCGGCATAGCAATAGAGCAAACAACTAGCAAGCAAAGATAGAAGTGATTTCGAGGGTATGGTCATCTGGCCTGCAAAGTTCTCAGAGTTGACCAAAACTTGATCCTCATAAGCGTACTCAACAGGTTCCTCGATCACGTACTTGTCTCCCTGCTCTACCCTAAGCAAGAACACAAGCAAAGGACCAACAATCAATCACGAAGGAATGCGCAAGCAACATGATGCAAAACATGGCATGACATGCGGGATGTGATATGCAATGCATATGCGTGCTTCGGAAGAGAAAGAATGAACAAGGAATCAACTTGGCAAAACAAGTGTGCCGATGGAAAGATGAGATGATTTCGGTCGAAATCGATATAAAGATCACCAGAATCGGATGCACGGTTGGCAAATGGCAAGCAAAACAAGAATGGCACAATTCTGCGATTAACAGCACGATGCCATCTAGAATGCAACAAGAAACTAAGCTACTGCACTCCAACATAACAACATAGCACATGGCAGTGGTCTACTCAAGATGCTTCACAAAACATGAACACTGAGCTATAGATAAATCACACTAGAACAGGTTCAAACAAGCAAGGCAAAAGTGCAAAATATATCAGCTTCACAGACTTGGTGAAAATACTAACATGTCAGGAATAACATCAGGAAGCAATGTTTAGAGCAAGCAAACGACATGCTACAGGAACATATCATAGCAAAACAAGGCATGGCATGAATCTACTCAAAGCATAGAACAAAAGTCCCTTCCTGATCATGAGCGAAAAAGGCACAGAAGATGTGATGGCACCCATGTAAACATAGCAAGTTTTATAAACAGATTCAGGCTTAGCAGAAAAAACTAAGCATGGCATAAACAGAGTTATGAAGGAATTTTTGCGAGCTCGATTCTCTCACCACAAGGCATTGCATGACAAAACAAGCATAGCATCAGCAAGAAGACATGTTCATGAAGCTAACCATGGCAAGAGCAAAATATAGCATGCCTGGATCAACTACAACACCCATGGCAAAATTGATTAACATGTAAACAATCTGCCAGGAGCATTTTATAGCAAAAGTAGAGCAAGATTAAGACATGCTACAGCAATCCATAATTGCAAACAAGGGCGTGGATGGAGATAGCATAACCATATGTCCAAATCATCCTTACTGAAGGAACTCAAAACAAGCATGTATCCCACTATAGCATCTAGTTTACATGGCATAAAAATAACAACAGACCAAGGACTTAGCAAAATCCTAAGTCCCTAAAATCAGAAATATCATGAAGGCTACTTTGCATGCTTGTGCTAGTCACCACATTGATTAGAAAAATACATGGCAAGCACCCCTGTAAAGATATCATGGCATAGACCAAAACACATGTAGAGCTCATGCCCATATGATGCACACAACAAATGTGACAAAAATGACAAATCCTCATATTCTGATAAGTAACAGGAGCAAACATTTTATAGCACTCTTGCATCAGCGATTTGGGCATCAAGATGGACTCAAACAAGCATGCCACAATGGAATGAAATGAAGAGCATCTCCCAATGAACATTCTGATATATCATGCGTATGAAACAGAGCTACGGTCATGGACTTATTATGCAAAGAAGAGAGGCATAAAAATTAGCAGAAAAAGGACTTAGACGAAAAATCGGGTCAACCTCCGGGTCCAGATCTAGGGTTCGTCGGGGCATGGAAGTCGAGGTGGCTGGAGTTCGTCGCCGCGGGGGAGGAAGAAGGACGGCGAGCTCCTCCGGGCAGGATCTCGCCGGATTGGGCCGGCGGCGAGCCGGAGAGGCGACGGGGGAGGTCCGCGGGCGGAGGGCGGCGCGCGCGGAGGCGGTGGTCGGCACTGGCGCGGGGCCCAGCGATGCGGCGACGCGGTTGGAGGGCGGCGGCGGACGCGCTGAGAGGCGCGGGCGGTGGACGGGCCCCGCGGGCCTGAATCGGGTCCGACGGGCAGCGGCGGCGGCGCGGCGGCGGGGATGTCGCGCCCTCACTGGAGCGGGGCGGCGGCGAAATTCGTCCGGCGGCGGAGTGGGAATATTTTAGGGTTCCTCAGCGCGATAAAGTGGAGGGGATCACATATTTATACCTAGGAGGAGGTAGGAGTGTCCAAATGGGGTGTAGTTTTCGACCACGCGATCGTGATCCGACGGCGGAGGACATGGAAGAGGTTTGGATGGTTTATTGGGCCGTTTTGTAGGGGTGTTGGGCTGCAACACACACGAGGCCTTTACGGTTCCCCGGTTAACCGTTGGAACATCAAACGGACTCCAAATGACATGAAATTTGACAGGCGGTCTACCGGTGGTATACCAAGGCCGCTTGGCAAATCTCGGTTCATTTCGAGAATGTTTAACACCCGCTCACGAAAAGAGACAAGAGGGGACGCCGGTGCACGTAGGAGTGTCGGATTGCAAAATGGACAACGTTGAAAATGCTCAGATGAATGAGAAGAACACGTATGCAATTGCGATGCACATGATGACATGATATGAAATGCATGACATGAACAAAATGAGAAACGGAGACAAACCTAACCACGAAGGGAATCTCATAACTTAAAGCCGAAATGGCAAGAGTCGGAGTACAAATATGGCAAGTTACATCCGGGGTGTTACAACACTCCACCACTACGAAAGGATCTCGTCCCAAGATCTAGGACTAAAAGAACTCCGGATATTCGGAACGGAGGTAGCCCTCGCGTTCCCAGGTGGCTTCTCGGTCGGAATGGTGTGACCACTTCACTTTCAGGAATTTGATAGACTTGTTGCGAGTCTTGCGCTTGGTTTCTTCAAGAATATCAACGGGATGCTCATGATAGGACAAGTCTTCTTGGATATCAATCTCTTCGAAGTTGATGGTGCGCTCAGGAGTCTTGAAGCACTTGCGAAGCTGTAACACCCTCGATGCGACTATAGCTCCCATGTGTCGAGGCACGACTTAGAGACATAATCGCATTGAAGGCATATGTCACAAGTTAGGCAATCTTCACAACATCCCATGTAATATGATAATAAAAGGGGAGATAACATAGTTGGCTTACACTCGCCACGTCAATCAAGTACATAAATAACATTACATCATCCAAACACTCATGGCCCGACTATGGCGCCAAAATAAAAGATAACCCAACATGCGACACGGTCCCAATCACCCCCAACTGGGCACCACGACTGATCATCAGGAAAGGAAACATAGTAACGTTGAGAGTCCTCGTCGAACTCCCACTTGAGCTCAAGTGCGTCTCCTGGAGCGGAATCATCAGGCCCTGTATCTGGTGTAATAGTAATCTGTGGGCCACAGGGACTCAGCAATCTCACACCCTCGCGATCAAGACTATTTAAGCTTATAGGTAAGGCAAGGTAAATATGTGGAGCTGCAGCAAGCGACTAGCAAATATGGTGGCTAACTTATTCGCAAAAGAGAGCGAGAAGAGGAGGCGAAGCGCGAGCGAGAAACTAGAGAACAACCTACGCAAACATTACTCCAACACCATGTCCACTTCCCGGACTCCACCGAGAAGAGGCCATCACGGTAACACACTCAGTTGATTCATTTTAATTAAGTTAAGGTTCAAGTTATCTACAACCGGACATTAACAAATTCCCATCTGCCCATAACTGCGGGCACGGCTTTCGAAAGTTCAAATCCCTGCAGGGGAGTCCCAACTTAGCCCATGACAAGCTCTCACGGTAAACGAAGGAATAGACCTCCTCCCAAGATGTTCCGATCAGACTCGGTATCTCGGTTCTTCAAGACACTTCGACAGGTTAAAACAAATCCAGCAACACCGCCCGAATGTGCCGACAAATCCCGATAGGAGCTGCACATATCTCTTTCTCAGGGCACACTCATATGAGCCAGACGTCGGGTAGGCCAGCCCAGAGTTGCCCCTGGTAGCCCCGGACATCGCTTGGTGGGACCAACACTTAGAGGAGCACTGGCCCAGGGGGGTTAAAATAAGATGACCCTTGAGTCTGCAGAACCCAAGGGAAAGAAAAGGTTAGGTGGCAAATGGTAAAACCAAGGTTGGGCATTGCTGGAAAAGCTTTAATCAAGGCGAACTATCAAGGGGTTCCCATTATAACCCAACCGCGTAAGGAACGCAAAATCCGGGAACATAACACCGATATGACGGAAACTAGGGCGGCAAGAGTGGAACAAAACACTAGGCGAGAGGCCGAGCGTTCCACCCTTTACCAAGTATATAGATGCATTAAGATAACATAGCAGTATAATGATATCCCAACAAGTAAATAAATGTTCCAACAAGGAACAGCCTCCAATCTTCACCTGCAACTAGCAACGCTATAAGAGGGGCTGAGCAAAGCGGTAACATAGCCAATCAACGGTTTGCTAAGACATGGTGGGTTAGAAGTTTGACATGGCAATTTGGGAGGCTTGAAAGCAAGTGGTAGGCATCGTAGCATTGGCATAGCAAAAGAGCGAGCAAACTAGCATAGCAAAGATAGTAGTGATTTCGAGGGTATGATCATCTTGCCTGCACAGTTGTCAGAGTTGACTGGATCCTCGAAAGCAAACTCAACGGGCTCCTCGTTAGCGAACTCGTCTCCCATCTCTACCCAAACAAGACAAACAAGCAACAAGGATACAATCAACCACGTGCAAGGATCAAGCAATATGATGCAATGATGATATGCTATGCGGGATGCGATGCAGGATGCATATGCAAGATATGACAGGAAAAGCATGAACCTGTCCTCAACATGGAAATCCAAGTCTGCCACTGGAAAGATGAGATGAAATCGCTTGAAAATGATATAAAGAACGCCGGAATCGGAGTTACGGTTTGGAAATGGCAAGCAATTCAAAATTGGCACCGGTCTGCGATTTACAACAAGTAGCCAGCTAACTGCAATGAGATGAACATGCTATAGCACCCAAACATGACAACAAAATACATGGCAGGGATGCATTCAAGATGCTTAACAAAAGTCTAGCACTGATCTACGGCCAATTCATCCATTAACAGGTTCAAACAAGCATGACAAAACTGCATATGACAAACAGATCTCAGACTTGGTGAAATTAACACCTGTCTGGAATTTCAGATCAGCTAGCACTCTTTGGAGCAGCAAAACTACATGCTACAGGACCTGAACATGGCAAAGTAAAGCATGGCATGGAGCTACTCAAAGAGCTTAACAAAAGTCCCTTAGTGACCTTGAGCCAAAAGGGATCAGAAAATATAATTGCAAGCATGTGAACATGGCAAAAAACATAATCAGTGTCAGACTTAGTGAAAACTGGCACATGCTGAAACATAACTCAAGTAGGCATATTTACCAGCTGGATGCACTCACTACAGGGCAAGTCATGAAAAGCTAAGCATACATACATTAAGAACACACAAAATGAAAGCTAGACATGGCAATAACAATAGCATAGCATGCACGGATCAACTACAACATCATCGGCAAAATTGCAAACAAGTTGACAATCTGCCCAGATTCACAAAGTAGCAAAAGTAGAGCTCGATTGACTCAAGATAGGGTTCTCCATAATTGCAAACAAGGACATGGATGGATAGAGCACTACAATATTAACAAAACATCCTTACTGATCATCCTCAAAAGAGGCATGGATCACTAGGAAACAACATGAACATATGGCATCATGAGATAAACAAATCATGGACTTGGTGGAAATGCTAAGTCCCTGAAAACAGAATTACCAAGTGCACTACTTTGCAAGCTTGCACTAGTCACCCCACACATCACAAAAATACATGGGTTGCACCCCTGGAAAGATGACAAAACCCTTAACAAAACATATATAGAGCATCAGGGCATATCATGCACACAATAATCATGGCAAAAATGACAAAATCCTAAATGGAGTAGCAGATCTGACAATTAACTCAAGTAGCCCTCTTCTAACAGCATTTCGGGCATCAATATGAACTCAAATGAAAATGATGCAATGGAATGAAATGATGTATTCTCTGAGGTGAACATTTTGATATGCTATATGCACGAATCGGAGCTACGGATGCAAAGTTACGGGGCTATGAACATGGGAACTTGAGCTAGGGTTTCGGAAAAAAAATCAACCGGATCTGGATCTGGATCTCGCCGGGCACTGTTCACCGGCGCCGGATTTGTCGGGGAGGCGGCCACCGGAGCGGATTCCGGCCGGCGCGGGTCGCCGGAGCGACGAGGGCGGCGGGCGCGGCGGCTTGGCGAGGCGGGAAGGATCGGCGGCGAGGCGGCACGGCCGGGCA
>NC_041390.1:353430099-353490234 GCF_002162155.2 Triticum dicoccoides | reverse complement strand
GGAGCGGCGTGGAGGCGGCGGCGAGCGGCTGGAGCTAAGGAAGAGGCGGCACGGTGGGGCACCCCGGCGCGGCCCGGTCGGAAGGAGGAGCGGGCCGGCCCCGGGCCTCGCGGGCCGGCGGTGGGAGGCGGCGCGGGGAGGCCACGTGGCGGCCTGTGACTGGCTGGGCGCGGCGGCGCGATTCCATCCGCCCGGGACGGACGTGTCCGGCGGCGGCGCGAGGTGGATTTTTAGGGTTTCGGGGAGGGGGGTCCAAGATTTTCGAAAAGGACCTATTTATAGACATAGAGGGAGCTAGGAGAGTCCAAATGAGGTGCGGTTTTTGGCCACGCGATCGTGATCGAACGATCTAGATGATGGAGCATGTTTAGGTGGGTTTTGGGCCAAATTGGAGGGGTGTTGGGCTGCAACACACACGAGGCCTTTTCGGTCCCTCGGTTAACCGTTGGAGTATCAAACGAAGTCCAAATGGTACAAAACTTGACAGGCGGTCTAACGGTAGTAAACCAAGGCCGCTTGGCAAGTCTCAGTACAATCCGGAAATGTTTAATCCCCACACACAAAAGAAAGTTAGAAATGACCACCGGAGGAGAACGAAGCGCCGGAATGCAAAACGGACAACGGGGAAAAAGCTCGAATGCATGAGACGAACACGTATGCAAATGGAATGCACATGATGACATGATATGAGATGTATAACAACGACAACAACACACGGAGACAAAGACCCGAACCCGAGGAAATAAATTAACTTAACGCCGGAAACAGCAAGAGTTGGAGTATAAATTGGGAAAGTTACATCCGGGGTGTTACAACACTCCACCACTACGAAAGGATCTTGTCCCGAGATCTAGGACTGAAAGAACGCCGGGTACTCAAAATGGAGGTGATCCTCGCGTTCCCAGGTAGCTTGGTCGGAATGGTGTGACCACTTGACTTTGAGAAATTTGATTGACTTGTTGCGAGTCTTGCGTTCAGTCTCTTCAAGAATAGCAACTGGGTGCTCATCATAAGAGAGATCTTCTTGGAGCTCAATGTCCTCGAAGTTGACGGTGCGGTCAGGAGTCTTGAAGCACTTTCGGAGCTGAGAGACATGGAACACGTCATGAACATTTGCAAAGTTTGATGGAAGCTCGAGTTGATAGGCGAGGTCGCCTCTCTTGCTGACAATCTTGAAAGGTCCCACGTATCTGGGGGCAAGCTTCCCTTTGATACCGAAGCGACGAGTACCTTTCATAGGAGAGACGCGGAGGTAAACATGATCTCCGATCACGAAAGCCAAATCACGGTGCTTACTATCATAGTAGCTCTTCTGGCGGGATTGGGCTGCTTTGAGGTTATCTCGAATGACTTTGCACATTTCTTCTGCCTCTATGATTAAGTCATTGCCCAAATGCTGACGTTCACCGGTTTCAGACCAGTTGAGAGGGGTACGGCGCTTCCTGCCATACAGAATTTCAAATGGGGCCTTGCCCGAACTTGATTGAAAACTGTTGTTGTAGGAGAATTCAGCATAAGGAAGATAATCCTCCCATTTCATGCCGAAGGAGATCACACAAGCCCTGAGCATATCTTCAAGAATCTGGTTGACACGCTCGACTTGACCGCTAGTTTGAGGATGGGAAGCTGTGCTGAAGCGGATGTTGGTGCCCATGGCCTTCTGAAAAGAATCCCAAAATTTGGATGTAAAGATGCTGCCACGGTCTAAAGAGATCACTTGTGGAATATCGTGCAGAGAGACAATATGAGAGGTATAGAGTTCCGCCAATTGAGCTGCAGTGATCGACTCTTTGATAGGCAGAAAGTGAGCCACTTTGGTGAGTTTGTCGATGACAACGAATATAGCATCATTGCCACGCTTGGACTTTGGAAACCCAGTCACGAAGTCCATTTCAATGTGGTCAAACTTCCATTCTGGAATGGCAAGAGGTTGGAGGAGACCCGCTGGCCTTTGGTGTTCTGCCTTCACTCTTCTGCAGACATCACATTCATTCACAAATTGAGCAATCTCGCGCTTCATTCGAGTCCACCAATAAGCTTGCTTAAGGTCCTGATACATCTTCGTGCTCCCAGGGTGGATGGAGAGGAGAGAATTGTGAGCCTTGTTCATGATCACTTTAGGGAGGTCACCTTTGGGTACAACAATACGATCCTCGAAGAAGAGAGTGTCCTTGTCATCAAGGCGGTAGCACTTGTACTTGGGTTGACTCTTGGCAATCCCAATCTTCACCTTTTTCACCATAGCATCAAGAAGCTGGGCTTGGCGAATCTGGTCTTCCAAGGTAGGATAGACTTGAAGGTGTGCGAGGAAACCTTGAGGAACAATTTGCAGATTAAGTTTGCGGAAAGTTCACAAAGCTCGGGTTGATAAGGCTTGAGAATCAGGCTGTTGCAATAACCTTTCCTGCTCAATGCGTCAGCGATCACATTGGCCTTGCCTGGAGTATACTCGATACTCGGATTATACTCTTGAATCATTTCGACCCATCGAGTTTGCCTGAGGTTGAGATTAGGCTGAGTGAAAATGTACTTGAGACTCTTGTGATCAGTGAAAATGTCCACTTTTCTTCCCAATAGAAGATGTCTCCAAGTCAAAAGAGCATGCACAACTGCCGCCAACTCGAGATCATGAGTGGGGTAGTTCTTCTCATTAGGCTTCAATTGGCGAGAGGTATAAGCAACAACTTTCTTCTCTTGCATCAAAACTGTGCCAAGACCTTGGAGAGAGGCATCACAAAAGACCTCGTACGGTTTGGATTCATCAGGCAGAGTGAGAACTGGAGCAGTGATCAATTTCTCTTTCAAAGTGTTGAAAGCAATGTCACACTCCGGAGACCAAACGTACTTGACGTGCTTCTGGAGAAGATTAGAGAGAGGCTTCGCGATCTTAGAAAAGTTTTCAACGAATCTTCGGCAATAGCTTGCGAGACCGAGGAAGCTACGGAGTTGCTTCACGTTCTGAGGAGGTTCCCAATTCACAATTGCAGACACCTTCTCAGGATTCACGGCAATACCCTTGGCAGAGATGATATGACCAAGATAAAGAACCTCATCGAGCCAAAATTCACACTTGGAGAACCAACTTGTAACACCCTCGATGCGACTATAGCTCCCACGTGTCGAGGCACGACTTAGAGACATAATCGCATTGAAGGCATATGTCGCAAGTTAGGCAATCTTCACAACATCCCATGTAATATGATAATAAAAGGGGAGATAACATAGTTGGCTTACACTCGCCACGTCAATCAAGTACATAAATAACATTACATCATCCAAACACTCATGGTCCGACTATGGCGCCAAAATAAAAGATAACCCAACATGCGACACGGTCCCAATCACCCCCAACTGGGCACCACTACTGATCATCAGGAAAGGAAACATAGTAACGTTGAGAGTCCTCGTCGAACTCCCACTTGAGCTCAAGTGCGTCTCCTGGAGCGGAATCATCAGGCCCTACATCTGGTGTAATAGTAATCTGTGAGCCACAGGGACTCAGCAATCTCGCACCCTCGCGATCAAGACTATTTAAGCTTATAGGTAAGGCAAGGTAAATATGTGGAGCCGCAGCAAGCGACTAGCAAATATGATGGCTAACTTATTCGCAAAAGAGAGCGAGAAGAGGAGGCGAAGCGCGAGCGAGAAACTAGAGAACAACCTGCGCAAACATTACTCCAACACTGTGTCCACTTCCCGGACTCCGCCGAGAAGAGGCCATCACGGTAACACACTCAGTTGATTCATTTTAATTAAGTTAAGGTTCAAGTTATCTACAACCGGACATTAACAAATTCCCATCTGCCCATAACCGCGGGCACGGCTTTCGAAAGTTCAAATCCCTGCAGGGGAGTCCCAACTTAGCCCATGACAAGCTCTCATGGTCAACAAAGGAATAGACCTCCTCCCAAGACGTTCCGATCAGACTCGGTATCTCGGTTCTTCAAGACACTTCGACAGGTTAAAACAAATCCAGCAACACCGCCCGAATGTGCCGACAAATCCCGATAGGAGCTGCACATATCTCTTTCTCAGGGCACACTCATATGAGCCAGACGTCGGGTAGGCCAGCCCAGAGTTGCCCCTGGTAGCCCCGGACATCGCTTGGTGGGACCAACACTCAGAGGAGCACTGGCCCAGGGGGGTTAAAATAAGATGACCCTTGAGTCTGCAGAACCCAAGGGAAAGAAAAGGTTAGGTGGCAAATGGTAAAACCAAGGTTGGGCATTGCTGGAAAAGCTTTAATCAAGGCGAACTATCAAGGGGTTCCCATTATAACCCAACCGCGTAAGGAACGCAAAATCCGGGAACATAACACCGACATGACGGAAACTAGGGCGGCAAGAGTGCAACAAAACACTAGGCGAGAGGCCGAGCCTTCCATCCTTTACCAAGTATATAGATGCATTAAGATAACATAGCAGTATAATGACATCCCAACAAGTAAATAAATGTTCCAACAAGGAACAGCCTCCAATCTTCACCTGCAACTAGCAACGCTATAAGAGGGGCTGAGCAAAGTGGTAACATAGCCAATCAACGGTTTGCTAAGACATGGTGGGTTAGAGGTTTGACATGGCAATTTGGGAGGCTTGAAAGCAAGTGGTAGGCATCGTAGCATTGGCATAGCAAAAGAGCGAGCAAACTAGCATAGCAAAGATAGTAGTGATTTCGAGGGTATGATCATCTTGCCTGCACAGTTGTCAGAGTTGACTGGATCCTCGAAAGCAAACTCCACGGGCTCCTCATTAGCGAACTCGTCTCCCATCTCTACCCAAACAAGACAAACAAGCAACAAGGATACAATCAACCACGTGCAAGGATCAAGCAATATGATGCAATGATGATATGCTATGCGGGATGCGATGCGGGATGCATATGCAAGATATGACAGGAAAAGCATGAACCTCTCCTCAACTTGGAAATCCAAGTGTTCCACTGGAAAGATGAGATGAAATCGCTTGAAAACGATATAAAGAACGCCGAAATCGGAGTTACAGTTTGGAAATGGCAAGCGATTCAAGAATGGCACCGGTCTGCGATTTACAGCAAGTAGCCATCTAAATGCAATGAGATGAACATGCTACAGCACCCAAACATGACAACAAAATACATGGCAGGGATACATTCTAGATGCTTAACAAAAGTCTAGCACTGAGCTACGGCCAATTCATCCATTAATAGGTTCAAACAAGCATGGCAAAACTGCATATGACAAACCGATCTCAGACTTAGTGAAATTAACACCTGTCTGGAATTTCAGATCAGGTAGCACTCTTTGGAGCAGCAAAACTATATGCTATAGGTACTGAACATGGCAAAGTAAAGAATGGCATGGAGCTATGCAAAGAGCTTAACAAAAGTCCCTTAGTGACCTTGAGCCAAAAGGGATCAGAAAATACAATTCCAAGCATGTGAACATGGCAAAAAACATAATCAGTTTTCAGACTTAGTGAAAACTGGCAAAAAACATAACTCAAGTAGACATGTTTACGAGCTTGATGCACTCACTACAGGGCAAGTCATGAAAAGCTAAGCATACATCCATTAAGAACACACAAAATGCAAGCTAGACATGGCAATAACAATAGCATAGCATGGACGGATCAACTACAACATCATCGGCAAAATTGCAAACAAGTTGACAATCTGCCCAGATTCACAAAGTAGCAAAAGTAGAGCTCGATTGACTCAAGCTGGGGTGCTCCATAATTGCAAACAAGGACATGGATGGATAGAGCACTACAATATTAACAAAACATCCTTACCGATCATCCTCAAAAGAGGCACGGATCACTAGGAAACAACATGAACATATGGCATCATGAGATAAACAGATCATGGACTTAGTGGAAATGCTAAGTCCCTGAAAACAGAATTACCAAGTGCACCACTTTGCAAGCTTGCACTAGTCACCCCACACATCACAAAAATATATGGGTTGCACCTCTGGAAATATGACAAAACCCTTAATAAAACACATGTAGAGCATCAGGGCATAGCATGCACACAATAATCATGGCAAAAATGAAAAAAATCCTAAATGGAGTAGCAGATCTGACAATTAACTCAAGTAGCCCTCTTCTAACAGCATTTCGGGCATCAAGATGAACTCAAATGAAAATGATGCAATGGAATGAAATGATGTATTCTCTGAGATGAACATTTTGATATGCTATATGCATGAATCGGAGGTACGGATGCAAAGTTACGGGGCTATGAATATGGGAACTTGAGCTAGGGTTTCGGAAAAAAAATGAACCGGATCTGGATCTGGATCTCGCCGGGCACTGTTCACCGGCGCCGGATTTGTCGGGGAGGCGGCCACCGGAGCGGATTCCAGCCGACGCGGGTCGCCGGAGCGATGAGGGTGGCGGGCACGGCGGCTTGGCGAGGCAGGGAGGATCGGCGGTGAGGCGACGTGGAGGCGGCGGAGCGGCGCGGCGGCGGCGAGCGGCGTGGAGGCGGCGGCGAGCGGCCGGAGCTAAGGAAGAGGCGGCATGGCGGGGCACCCCGGCGCGGCCCGGTCGGGAGGAGGAGCGGGCCGGCCCCGGGCCTCGCGGGCCGGCGATGGGAGGCGGCGCGGGGAGGCCACGTGGCGGCCTGCGACTAGCTGGGTGTGGCGGCGCAATTCCGTCCGCCCGGGACGGACGTGTCCGGCGGCGGCGCGAGGTGGATTTTTAGGGTTTCGGGGAGGGGGATCCAAGATTTTCAAAGAGGACCTATTTATAGACATAGAGGGAGCTAGGAGAGTCCAAATGAGGTGCGGTTTTCGGCCACGCGATCGTGATCGAACGCTCTAGATGATGGAGAAGGCTTAGGTGGGTTTTGGGCCAAATTGGAGGGGTGTTGGGCTGCAACACACGCGAGGCCTTTTCGGTCCCTCAGTTAACCGTTGGAGTATCAAACGAAGTCCAAATGATACGAAACTTGACAGGCGGTCTACCGGTAGTAAACCAAGGCCGCTTGGCAAGTCTCGGTCCAATCCGGAAATGTTTAATCCCCACACACGAAAGAAAGGTAGAAATGACCACCGGAGGAGAACGAAGCGCCGGAATGCAAAACAGACAACGGGGAAAAAGCTCGAATGCATGAGACGAACACGTATGCAAATGCAATGCACATGATGACATGATATGAGATGCATAACAACGACAAAAACACACGGAGACAAAGACCCGAACCCGAGGAAATAAATTAACTTAACGCCGGAAACAACAAGAGTTGGAGTACAAATTGGGAAAGTTACATCCAGGGTGTTACAGAAGCTATGACACGTGAAACACGTCGTGCACATTTGCAAAGTTGGACGGAAGCTCAAGTTGATAAGCGAGATCGCCTCTTTTGCCAATGATCTTGAAAGGACCCATGTATCTAGGGGCAAGCTTCCCTTTGATACCAAAGCAACAAGTGCCTTTCATTGGAGAGACGCGGAGGTAGACATGGTCTCCGATCTCGAAAGCCAAGTCACGGTGCTTGCTATCATAGTAACTCTTCTGGCGTGATTGCGCGGCTTTGAGATTTTCATGTATGACTTTGCACATTTCTTCAACTTCTGTGATTACGTCATTGCCAAGAAGTTGGCGTTCACCAGTCTCTGACCAATTAAGAGGAGTACGACACTTTCTGCCGTAGAGCATCAAATGGACTCCAAATGACACGAAATTTGACAGGCGGTCTACCGGTGGTATACCAAGGCCGCTTGGCAAATCTCGGTCCATTCCGAGAATGTTTAACATCCACTCACGAAAAGAGACAAGAGGGGGACGCCGGTGCACGTAGGAGCGTCGGATTGCAAAATGGACAACGGGGAAAATGCTCGGATGCATGAGACGAACACGTATGCAAATGCGATGCACATGATGACATGATATGAAATGCATGACATGAACAAAATGCGAAACGAAGACAAACCCAACCACGAAGGGAATCTCATAACTTAAAGCCGAAATGGCAAGAGTCGGAGTACAAATATGGCAAGTTACATCCGGGGTGTTACATAAGTAGATGATTGGTTGCTAGAGTGACAGAAGCTTAAACCCTAGTTTATGCGTTGCTTCGCAAGGGGCTGATTTGGATCCATATGTTTCATGCTATAGTTAGGTTTACCTTAATACTTCTGTTGTTGTTGCGGATGCTTGCAATAGGGGTTAATCATTAGTGGTATGCTTGTCCAAGGAAGGATAGTACCCAAGCACCGGTCCACCCACATATCAAATTATGAAAGTACCGAACACGAATCTTATGAACGTGATGAAAACTAGCTTGATGATAATTCCCATGTGTCCTCGGGAGCGCTTTCCTCTATATAAGAGTTTATCCAGGATTGTCCTTTGCTACAAAAAGGACTGGGCCATCTTGCTGCACCTTATTTACTTTCATTACTTGTTGCTCGTTACAAATTACCTTATCACAAAACTATCTGTTACCGATAATTTCAGTCTTGCAGAGAATACCTTGCTGAAAACCGCTTATCATTTCCTTCCACTCCTCGTTGTGTTTGACACTCTTACTTATCAAAAAGGCTATGATAGATCCCCTACACTTGTGGGTCATCATGATTGCATTTCATACAATAAATTGACAACCATAAGGCTCCTGCCAGTTGCCGATAACTTCTACAAAACATGATCATCTCATACAACAACGTGTATCACATCATGTCTTGACCATATCACATCACAACATGCCCTGCAAAAACAAGTTAGATGTCCTCTCTTTGTTGTTGCAAGTTTTACGTGGCTCCTGCAGGCTTCTAGCAAGAACTGTTCTTACCTACGCATCAAAACCATAATGATTTTTTGTCAAGTGTGCTGTTTTAACCTCCAACAAGGACCAGTCGTAGTCAAATTTGATTCAACTAAAGTTGGAGAAATAGACACCCGCCAACCACCTTTATGCAAAACAAGTTGCATTTCTGTCATTAGAACCGGTCTCATAAACGTGGTCATGTAAGGTTGGTCCGGGCCGCTTCATCCAACAATACCGCCGAATCAAAATAAGACGTTGGTGGTAAGCAGTATGACTATCATCGCCAACAACTCTTTGTGTTCTACTCGTGCATATCATCTATGCATAGACCTCGCTCTGATACCATTGTTGGGTAACATAGCATGCAATTTCAAAAAAATTCCTACAATCACGCAAGATCTATCTAGGAGATGCATAGCAACAAGAGGGGGAGAGTGTGTCCACGTACCCTCGTAGACCGAAAGCGGAAGTGTTAGGTTAACGCAGTTGATGTAGTTGAACATCTTCATGATCCAACCGATCTAGTACCAAACGTACGGCACCTTAGAGTTCAGAACACGTTCAGCTCGATGACGTCCCTCGAACTCTTGATCTAGCAAAGGGTCGATGGAGAGTTTCGTCAGCATGATGGCATGGTGACGGTGATGGTGATGTGATTCATGCAGGGCTTTGCCTAAGCACTACGACTGTATGACCGGAGGAGTAAACTGTGGAGGGGGGAACCACACACGGCTAAGAGAACAGCTGATGTGCTATGGGGAGCCCCTTGCCCCCATATATAAAGGAGGGGAGGCGGAGGCCGGCCACCAAGGGGGCGCACCATGGGGGGAGTCCTACTAGGACTCCACTCCTAGTAGGATTTGCACCCCTTTTTCTTTCTCATCGGAGGGGAAAAGGAAAGAGAGGGAGAGGTAAAGGGGGCCGCGCCCCCTCCTCCATGTCCTATTCGGACTCCCTTGGAGGGGGGCATGCGCCACCCTTTGCGGGCTCCCCCTCTTGATATGTCTCCAACGTATCTA
The DNA here is from genome assembly GCF_002162155.2 of Triticum dicoccoides. Classification (NCBI taxonomy): domain Eukaryota; kingdom Viridiplantae; phylum Streptophyta; class Magnoliopsida; order Poales; family Poaceae; genus Triticum; species Triticum dicoccoides. Next base: position 353,480,464 of record NC_041390.1, on the reverse strand, counting down.
TAATTTTTTATTGTTCCATGCTATTATATTATTAACCTTGGATGTTTTATATGCATTAATATGCTATTTTATATGATTTTGGGACTAACCTATTAACCTAGAACCTAGTGCCAGTTTCTGTTTTTTCCTTGTTTTTAACTATCGCAGAAAAGGAAAATCAAATGGAGTCCAATTGATATGAAACTTCACGGAGATCCTTTTTGGACCAGAAGAATCCCATGGAGTACCGGAGGTGGGCCAGAAGTGTCCCGAGGGCACCACGAGGGTGGGGGGCGCGCCCTACCCCCTGGGCGCGCCCCCTGCCTCGTGGCCGCCTCGGGAACCCCCCTGACTTGTCCCCGACTCCGACACCTCTTATAGAACCCCAAACTTCCAGAAAGAATAGATCGGGAGTTCCACCACCAGAAGCCTCCGTAGCCACCGAAAACCAATCTAGACCCGTTCCGGCACCCTACCGGAGGGGGGAATCCCTCTTCGGAGGCCATCCTCATCATCCCGGCGCTCTCCATGACAAGGAGGGAGTAGTTCACCCTCGGGGCTGAGGGTATGTACCAGTAGCTATGTGTTTGATCTCTCTCTCTCTCTCTCTCTCTCTCCCGTGTTCTTGAGTCGGCACGATCTTGATGTATCGCGAGCTATGCTATTATATTTGGATCTTATGATGTTTCTCCCCCTCTACTCTCTTGTGATGAATTCAGTTTTCCCTTTGAAGTTATCTTATTGGATTGAGTCTTTAAGTATTTGAGAACACTTGATGTATGTCTTGCATGTGCTTATCTGTGGTGACAATGGGATATCACGTGATCCACTTGATTTATGTTTTGGTGATCAACTTGCAAGTTCCGTGACCTCGTGAACTTATGCATAGGGGTTGGCACACGTTTTCGTTTTGACTCTCCGGTAGAATCTTTGGGGCACTCTTTGAAGTTCTTTGTGTTGGTTGAATAGATGAATCTGAGATTGTGTGATGCATATCGTATAATCATACCCACGGATACTTGACGTGACATTGGAGTATCTAGGTGACATTAGGGTTTTGGTTGATTTGTGTCTTAAGGTGTTATTATAGTACGAACTCTTGAATAGGTCGATCAGAAAGAATAACTTTGAGGTGGTTTCGTACCCTACCATAATCTCTTCGTTTGTTCTCCACTATTAGTGACTTTGGAGTGATTCTTTGTTGCATGTTGAGGGATAGTTTGTTGGAAATATGCCCTAGAGGCAATAATAAAAGTGTTATTATTATATTTCCTTGTTCATGATAATTGTCTTTTATTCATGCTATAACTGTATTATCCGGAAATCGTAATACACGTGTGAATAAATAGACCACAATATGTCCCTAGTGAGCCTCTAGTTGACTAGCTCGTTGTGATCAACAGATAGTCATGGTTTCCTGGCTATGGACATTGGATGTCGTTGATAATGGGATCACATCATTAGGAGAATGATGTGATGGACAAGACCCAATCCTAAGCCTAGCACAAAGATCGTGTAGTTCGTATGCTAAAGCTTTTCTAATGTCAAGTATCTTTTCCTTAGACCATGAGATTGTGCAACTCCCGGATACCGTAGGAATGCTTTGGGTGTACCAAACGTCACAACGTAACTGGGTGACTATAAAGGTGCATTACAGGTATCTCCGAGAGTGTCTGTTGGGTTGGCACGAATCGAGACTGGGATTTGTCACTCCGTGTAAACGGAGAGGTATCTCCGGGCCCACTCGGTAGGACATCATCATAATGTGCACAATGTGACCAAGGGGTTGATCATGGGATGATGTGTTACAGAACGAGTAAAGAGACTTGCCAGTAACGAGATTGAACAAGGTATCGGTATACCGACGATCGAATCTCGGGCAAGTAAAATACCGCTAGACAAAGGGAATTGTATACGTGATCGATTGAGTCCTTGACATCGTGGTTCATCCGATGAGATCATCGTGGAACATGTGGGAGCCAACATGGGTATCCAGATCCCGCTGTTGGTTATTGACCGGAGAACGTCTCGGTCATGTCTGCATGTCTCCCGAACCCGTAGGGTCTACACACTTAAGGTTCGATGACGCTAGGGTTATAAAGGAAGCTTGTATGTGGTTACTGAATGTTGTTCGGAGTCCCGGATGAGATCCCGGACGTCACGAGGAGTTCCGGAATGGTCCGGAGGTAAAGATTTATATATAGGAAGTCCTGTTTCGGCCATCGGGGCAAGTTTCGGGGTCATCGGTATTGTACCGGGACCACCGGAAGGGTCCCGGGGGCCCACCGGGTGGGGCCACCTGCCCCGGGGGGCCACATGGGCTGTAGGGGGTGCGCCTTGGCCTACATGGGCCAAGGGCACCAGCCCCTAGAGGCCCATGCGCCAAGATATAGGAAAAAGGGGAGAGTCCTAAAGGGGGAAGGCACCTCCGAGGTGCCTTGGGGAGGATGGACTCCTCCCCCCCTTCTTAGCCGCACCCCTTCCTTGGAGGAAGGGGCAAGGCTGCGCCTCCCCCCTCTCCCCTGCCCCTATATATAGTGGAGGGGAGGGAGGGAATCCATACCTGAGCCCTTGGCGCCTCCCTCCCTCCCGTGACACCTCCTCCTCTCCCGTAGGTGCTTGGCGAAGCCCTGCAGGATTGCCACGCTCCTCCATCACCACCACGCCGTTGTGCTGCTGCTGGATGGAGTCTTCCTCAACCTCTCCCTCTCTCCTTGCTGGATCAAGGCGTGGGAGACATCGTCGAGCTGTACGTGTGTTGAATGCGGAGGTGCCGTCCGTTCGGCACTAGGATCATCGGTGATCTGAATCACGACGAGTACGACTCCATCAACCCCGTTCACTTGAACGCTTCCGCTTAGCGATCTACAAGGGTATGTAGATGCACTCTCCTTCTACTCGTAGCTGGTTTCTCCATAGATAGATCTTGGTGACGCGTAGGAAAATTTTGAATTTCTGCTACGTTCCCCAACAGTGGCATCATGAGCTAGGTCTATTGCGTAGATTCTTTGCACGAGTAGAACACAAAGTAGTTGTGGGCGTTGATGTTGTTCAATATGCTTACCGTTACTAGTCCAATCTTGTTTCGACGGTATTGTGGGATGAAGCGGCCCGGACCGACCTTACACGTACTCTTACGTGAGATAGGTTCCACCGATTGACATGCACTTGGTGCATAAGGTGGCTAGCGGGTGCCAGTCTCTCCCACTTTAGTCGGAATGGATTCGATGAAAAGGGTCCTTATGAAGGGTAAATAGCAATTGGCATATCACGTTGTGGTCTTGCGTAGGTAAGAAACGTTCTTGCTAGAAACCCATAGCAGCCACGTAAAACATGCAACAACAATTAGAGGACGTCTAACTTGTTTTTGCAGGGTATGCTATGTGATGTGATATGGCCAAGAAGAATGTGATGAATGATATGTGATGTATGAGATTGATCATGTTCTTGTAATAGGATTCACGACTTGCATGTCGATGAGTATGACAACCGGCAGGAGCCATAGGAGTTGTCTTTATTTATTGTATGACCTGCGTGTCATTGAACAACGCCATGTAACTTACTTTACTTTATTGCTAAACACGTTAGCCATAGAAGTATAAGTAGTCGTTGGCGTGACAACTTCATGAAGACACAATGATGGAGATCATGGTGTCAAGCCGGTGACAAGATGATCATGGAGCCCCGAAGATGAAGATCAATGGAGCTATATGATATTGGCCATATCATGTCACAACTATATAATTGCATGTGATGTTTATTATGATTATGCATCTTGTTTACTTAGGACGACGGTAGTAAATAAGATGATCCCTTACAAAATTTCAAGAAGTGTTCTCCCCTAACTGTGCACCGTTGCTACAGTTCGTCGCTTCTAAGCACCACGTGATGATCGGGTGTGATGGATTCTTACGTTCACATACAACGGGTGTAAGACAGTTTTACACAGCGAAAACACTTAGGGTTAACTTGACGAGCCTAGCATGTGCAGACATGGCCTCGGAACACGGAGACCGAAAGGTCGAGCATGAGTCGTATAGTAGATACGATCAACATGAAGATGTTCACCGATGATGACTAGTCCGTCTCACGTGATGATCGGACATGGCCTAGTTGACTCGGATCATGTGATCACTTAGATGACCAGAGGGATGTCTATCTGAGTGGGAGTTCATAAGATGAACTTAATTATCCTGAACATAGTCAAAAGACCTTTTGCAAATTATGTCGTAGCTCGCGCTATAGTTCTACTGTTTTAGATATGTTCCTAGAGAAAATATAGTTTGAAAGTTGAAAGTAGCAATTATGCGGACAGTAGAAAGCTTATGTCCTTAATGCACTGCTCAGTGTGTTGAACCTCGAACGTTGTCTGTGGATGTTGCGAACATCTGACATACACGTTTTGATAACTACGTGATAGTTCAGTTAAACGGTTTAGAATTGAGGCACCAAAGATGTTTTGGAAACATGGCGAAACATATGAGATGTTTTGAGGGCTGAAATTGGGATTTCAGGCTCGTGCCCATGTCAAGAGGTATAAGACCTCCGATGATTTTCTTAGCCTGCAAACTAAGGGAGAAAAGCTCAATCGTTGAGCTTGTGCTCAGATTGTCTGAGTGCAACAATCACTTGAATCGAGTGGGAGTTGATCTTCCAGATGAGATAGTGATGTTTCCCCAAAGTCATTGCCACCAAGCTGCTAGAGCTTCGTGATGAACTATAACATATCAGGGATAGATATGATGATCCTTGAAATATTCGTGATGTTTGACACCGCGAAAGTAGAAATCAAGAAGGAGCATCAATTGTTGATGGTTGGTGAAACCACTAGTTTCAAGAAGGGCAAGGGAACAAAGGGATACTTCATGAAACGGCAATTCAGCTGCTGCTCTAGTGAAGAAACCCAAGGTTGAACCCAAACCCGAGACTAAGTGCTACTGTAATAAAGGGAACAGACACTGAAGCGGAACTACCCTAGATACTTGGTAGATGAGAAGGCTGGCAAGGTCAATAGAAGTATATTGGATATACATTATGTTAATGTGTACTTTACTAGTACTCCTAGTAGCACCAGGGTATTAAGATACCGGTTCGGTTGCTAAGTGTTAGTAAATCGAAATAAAAGCTACGAAATAAAAGGAGACTAGCTAAAGGTGAGATGACGATATGCGTTGGAAGTGTTTCCAAGTTTGATGTGATCAAACATCGCACGCTCCCTCTACCATCAAGATTAGTATTAAACCTGAATGGTTTATTTAATCTTGATCGTAGTGATACACATTTTCATGCCAAAAGATATAAGATAGTAATGATAGTACCACTTACTTGTGGCACTGCCATGTAAGTCATAATGGTATAAAACGCATGAAGAAGCTCCATGTTGATGGATCTTTGGACTCACTCGTTTTTGAAAAGTTGAGACATGCGAACCATGTCTATTGGTGTATATGCATGAAGAAACTCCATGCAAATGGATCGTTCGGACTCACTTGATTTTGAATCACTTGAGATATGCAAATCATACCACATGGGCAAGATGACTGAAAAGCCTCATTTTCAGTAAGATGGAACAAGATAGCAACTTGTTGGAAGTAACACATTTTGATGTGTGCAGTCGAATGAGTGCTGAGGCATGCAGTGAATATCATTATGTTCTTACTTCACAGATGATTCGAGTAAATGTTGAGTATATTTACTTGATGAAACACAAGTCTGAATTATTGAATGGTTCAAGTAATTTCAGAGTGAAGTAGAAGATCATTGTGACAAGAGGATAAAATGTCTATGATACGATCATAGAGATGAATATCTGAGTTACGAGTTTTGGCACACAATTAAGACATTGTGGAAATTGTTTCGCAATTAATACCGCCTGGAACACCATAATGTGATGGTGTGTCCGAACATCATAGTTGCACCCTATTGGATATGGTGCGTACCATGATGTCTCTTATCGAATTACCACTATCGTTCATGGGTTAGGCATTAGAGACAACCACATTCACTTTAAATAGGGCACCACGTAATTCCGTTGAGATGACACCATATGAATTATGGTTTAGAGAAACCTAAGTTGTCGTTTCTTAAAAGTTTGGGGCTGCGACGCTTATGTGAAAAAAGTTTCAGGCTGATAAGCTCGAACCCAAAGCGGATAAATACATCTTCATAGGACAACCCAAAAACAGTTGGGTATGCCTCCTGTCTCAGATCCGAAAGCAATAAAGGATTGTTTCTAGAATCGGGTCCTTCCTCGAGGAAAAGTTTCTCTCGAAAGAATTGAGTGGGAGGATGGTGGAGACTTGATGAGGTTATTGAACCGTCTCTTCAACTAGTGTGTGACAGGGCACAGGGAGTTGTTCCTGTGGCACCTACACCAATTGAAGTGGAAGCTTATGATATTGATCATGAAACTTCGGATCAAGTCACTCCCAAACCTCGTAGGATGACAAGGATGCGTACTACTTCAGAGTGGTACGTAATCCTGTCTTGGAAGTCATGTTGCTGGACAACAATGAACCTACGAGCTATGGAGAAGCGATGGTGGGCCCCGATTTCGATAAATGGCTTGAGGCCATAAAATCCGAGAGAGGATCCATGTATGTGTAGACTTTGGCAGAACGGCTCGATGGTCGTAAGGCTAATGAGTACAGATGGATTTCAAAAGGAAGACGGACAATGATGGTAAATGTCACCATTAAGAAAGCTCGACTTGTCGTTAAGATGTTTTCCGACAAGTTCAAGGAGTTGACTACGATGAGATTTTCTCACTCGTAGCGATGCTAAGAGTCTGTTGGAATTATATTAGCGATTACTGCATTATTTATGAAATCTTGCAGATAGGATGTCAAAACATTGTTTCCTCGACGATTTTAATGAGGAAAGGTTGTATGTGATACAACCGGAAGGTTTTGTCAATCCCGAAAGATGCTAATAAGTATGCAAAGCTCCAGCGATCCTTCTAAGGACTGGAGTAAGCATCTCGGAGTTGGAATGTACACTTTGATGAGATGATCAAAGATATTGGGTTTGTACAAAGTTTTATGAAAAACTTGTATTTCCAAAGAAGTGAGTGGGAGCACTATAGAATTTCTGATGAGTATATGTTGATCAGAAATGATGTAGAATTTCTAGAAAGCATATAGGGTTATTTGAAAGGTGTTTTTCAATAGAAAACCTGGATTAAGCTACTTGAACATTGAGCATCAAGATCTATAAGGATAGATCAAAACGCTTAATAGTACTTTCAAATTAGCACATACCTTGACATGATCTTGAAGGTGTTCAAGATGGACCAGTCAAAGAAGGAGTTCTTGCCTGAGTTGTAAGCTACGAAGTTAAGACTTAAAGCTAGACCACGGCAGAATAGAGAGAAAGGACGAAGGTCGTCCCCTATGCTTAAAACGTAGGCTCTTCAGTATGCTATGCTGTGTACCGCACCTGAAGTGTGCCTTGCCATGAGTCAGTCAAGGGGTACAAGAGTGATCCAAGAATGGCTCACAGGACAGCGGTCAAAGTTATCCTTAGTAACTAGTGGACTAAGGAATTTTCTCGATTATGGAGGTGGTAGAAGAGTTCGTCGTAAAGGGTTACGTCGATGCAAGCTTAACACCTATCCGGATAGCTCTGAGTAGAGATACCGGATACGTATAATGGAGCAACAATTTAGAATAGCTCCAAGTAGAACAGTTATTTGGAATAGCTCCAAATAGAACGTGGGAGCTACATCTAAGAGATGACATAGAGATTTGTAAAGCACACACGGATCTGAAAGGTTCAGACCCGTTGACTAAAACCTCTCTCACAAGCAGAACATGACCAAACCCCAGATCTCATTGAGTCTTGATCACATGATGATGTGAACTAGTTTAGTGACACTAGTAAACTCTTTGGATGTTGGTCACATGGTGATGTGACCTGTCAGTGTTAATCACATGGTGATGTGAACTAGATTATTGACTCTAGTGCAAGTGGGAGACTGTTGGAAATATGCCCTAGAGGCAATAATAAAAGTGTTATTATTATATTTCCTTGTTCATGATAATTGTCTTTTATTCATGCTATAACTGTATTATACGGAAATCATAATACACGTGTGAATAAATAGACCACAATATGTCCCTAGTGAGCCTCTAGTTGACTAGCTCGTTGTGATCAACAGATAGTCATGGTTTCCTGGCTATGGACATTGGATGTCGTTGATAACGGGATCACATCATTAGGAGAATGATGTGATGGACAAGACCCAATCCTAAGCCTAGCACAAAGATTGTGTAGTTCGTATGCTAAAGCTTTTCTAATGTCAAGTATCTTTTCCTTAGACCATGAGATTGTGCAACTCCCGGATACCGTAGGAATGCTTTGGGTGTACCAAACGTCACAACGTAACTGGGTGACTATAAAGGTGCATTACAGGTATCTCCGAGAGTGTCTGTTGGGTTGGCACGAATCGAGACTGGGATTTGTCACTCCGTGTAAACGGAGAGGTATCTCTGGGCCCACTCGGTAGGACATCATCATAATGTGCACAATGTGACCAAGGGGTTGATCACGGGATGATGTGTTACGGAACGAGTAAAGAGACTTGCCGGTAACGAGATTGAACAAGGTATCGGTATACCGACGATCGAATCTCGGGCAAGTAAAATACCGCTAGACAAAGGGAATTGTATACGGGATCGATTGAGTCCTTGACATCGTGGTTCATCCGATGAGATCATCATGGAACATGTGGGAGCCAACATGGGTATCCAGATCCCGCTGTTGGTTATTGACCGGAGAACGTCTCGGTCATGTCTGCATGTCTCCCGAACCCGTAGGGTCTACACACTTAAGGTTCGATGACGCTAGGGTTATAAAGGAAGCTTGTATGTGGTTACCGAATGTTGTTCGGAGTCCCAGATGAGATCCCGGACGTCACGAGGAGTTCCGGAATGGTCCGGAGGTAAAGATTTATATATAGGAAGTCCTGTTTTGGCCATCGGGACAAGTTTCGGTGTCATCGGTATTGTACTGGGACCACCGGAAGGGTCCCGGGGGCCCACCGGGTGGGGCCACCTGCCCCGGGGGGCCACATGGGCTGTAGGGGGTGCGCCTTGGCATACATGGGCCAAGGGCACCAGCCCCTAGAGGCCCATGCGCCAAGATATAGGAAAAAGGGGAGAGTCCTAAAGGGGGAAGGCACCTCCGAGGTGCCTTGGGGAGGATGGACTCCTCCCCCCCTTCTTAGCCGCACCCCTTCCTTGGAGGAAGGGGCAAGGCTGCGCCTCCCCCCTCTCCCCTGCCCCTATATATAGTGGAGGGGAGGGAGGGCATCCATACCTGAGCCCTTGGCGCCTCCCTCCCTCCCGTGACACCTCCTCCTCTCCCGTAGGTGCTTGGCGAAGCCCTGCAGGATTGCCACGCTCCTCCATCACCACCACGCCGTTGTGCTGCTGCTGGATGGAGTCTTCCTCAACCTCTCCCTCTCTCCTTGCTGGATCAAGGCGTGGGAGACATTGTGGAGCTGTACGTGTGTTGAACGCGGAGGTGCCGTCCGTTCGGCACTAGGATCATCGGTGATCTGAATCACGACGAGTACGACTCCATCAACCCCGTTCACTTGAACGCTTCCGCTTAGCGATCTACAAGGGTATGTAGATGCACTCTCCTTCTACTCGTAGCTGGTTTCTCCATAGATAGATCTTGGTGACGCGTAGGAAAATTTTGAATTTCTGCTACGTTCCCCAACATAGTTATATGATCCAATTATGTTATTATTGTTGAGTGAACTTGCACTAGTGAAAGTATGAACCCAAGGCCTTGTTTCCCAGCATTGCAATACCGTTTACGCTCACTTTTACCACTTTCTACCTTGCTGTTTTTATATTTTCAGATTAAAAAAACCATTATCTACTATCCACATTGCACTTGTATCACCATCTCTTCGCCGAACTAGTGCACCTATACAATTTACCATTGTATTGGGTGTGTTGGGGACACAAGAGACTCTTTGTTATTTGGTTGCAGGGTTGCTTGAGAGAGACCATCTTCATCCTATGCCTCCCACGGATTGATAAACCTTAGGTCATCCACTTGAGGGAAATTTGCTACTATCCTACAAAATTCTGCACTTGGAGGCCCAACAACGTCTACAAGAAGAAGGTTGTGTAGTAGACATCAAGATCTTTTCTAGCGCCGTTGCCGGGGAGGTGAGTGCTTGAAGGTATATCTTTAGATCTTGCAATCGAATCTTTTAGTTTCTTGTTTTAGCACTAGTTTAGTTTATAAAAGAAAATTACAAAAAATGGAATTGAGTTTGCCTCATACGCTTCATCTTTTTAATATTTTTCGTGAGAATGATGGAAAGGAAAATTGTGCTCAAGTGCTAGAAGAAGAAGTCTATAAAATGTTTGGCACTAAGTCTTTGAATGATGAGCATGATTGCAATGTTGTTAGTATGAACTCCTTGAATATCCATAGTACTAATGATGATTGCACTAGTCATAATGAAAATGTCTCTTATAAGCATGTCAATTTTTGTGGAGTGCATAGAGTTTGCAAGTACACACCAAATAGGGAAGATAGATTTTGCAAGAGGCATAAGTATTTGGAAACTAAATGGTTGCAAGAAAGGCTAGATGTTTGTGCTGAAAATTTAAAATTTCTTCACCATACTTGTGAATTTTACAATGAACATGGTCGTTTAAATCTCAAATGCGAATTGTTTCATGATCGTATCGTCTCCAAAAATTGTGATGATTTGATTTCCCTTGCACATCATAATGAACTTAGTTTTCTTTTGGGTTATGAAGAAATGAAACATATAACTAAGCATATTCCAGAATATAACCTTGAGAAATTCCTCGATATTGATCTAGAAGAAATTTTTATGTATTGTGCAGTGAATTGCATTGAAAATCCTTATATTGCCAATTACATAAAGAAAAAAATAGAGGATGAAGAGAATACTAATGAAAGGGAAGAGGCTTCCCAATATCCTCCTATTATTTCTTATGATGAATCAGGTAACGAGGAGGAGCCTTCTATTCAACCAATCTCATCAATAAGGAGCTCCAAAAAGAGGATCAAACCCGCACATAATGTGAAGAAGAAAAAGAAAAGATGGAGAAGTAAAGGTAAAAATGTATCCCTCCCAAATGATGTTGCTCCTACTACTCATTGTGATGATGATAATTGTTATACTATTGGTGCTATCCATACTATTAATGATGAGAGTGATTATGCTTATGATATGAAAGGCCCAAGCTTGGGGATGCTATGTTTGATGAGAATGACATGTTTGGGAATATATTTGGTGCAATTAATGTTTGTGCCAAGCTTGGGATGCTATGTTTAATGAAGGTGATACTTTTAGCCACCCAAGTTTTGATATGCAAATTTGTTATGATGATAGCATGCCCCCTACTTATGATGATTATTTTGATGAAAGTGGGTTTGGAAGAGTGTCAACTTTAGGAAGTAATGATCCCACTATTTTGGAGGGTGTTGAATTTTATTGAGATAATTATGAAAGTGGATTTGGAGAGGTCATGACTTTATTTAGTAATGATTCCACTATCTTGGAAGAGGTTTCAATCGATTATGATGAGAACAAAGTTGGTACTTATGATAATTATTGTGATGATACATATGCTATAAAAAGTAGTGATGATTATATTAAAACTTGTCATGATTATGATTACCCTTTTTCTGAACATTACTCTTTTAACGTGGAAACAATTTATAGTATTCGAGTTTCTTATGATACTCCCACTATTCCGAATGAGAAGAATTTTGCTTATGTGGAGAGTAATAAAATTACTATGCTTGTATATCATGAAAAGAATGCTTTATGTGATGGTTATATTGTTGAATTCATTCATGATACTACTGAAAATTATTATGAGGGAGGAATATATGCTTGTAGGAATTGCAATAATATCAAGTTTCCTCTCTGTGTGCTTAAAGTTTTAAAGTTATGCTTGTTTTGCCTTCCTATGCTAGTTGATTATTGTTCCCATAAGTTGTTTGCTCACAAAATCCCTATGCATAGGAAGTGGGTTATACTTAAATGTGCTACTCATATTCTTCATGATGCTCTCTTTATGTTTCAATTCTTATCTTTTATGTGAGCATCATTGAAATCATTATGCCTAGCTAGGGGCGTTAAACGATAGCGCTTGTTGGGAGGAAACCCAAATTTTTATTTTTGTTCCTTGCTTTTTGTTCTTGTTTAGTAATAAATAATTCATATGGACTCTGTTTAGATGTGGTTTTATGTTTTAATTAGTCTTTGTGCCAAGTAGAACCTTTGGGAAGACTTGGGGAAAGTCTTTGCGATCATGCTGTAAAAAACAGAAACTTTAGCGCTCACGAGATTTGCTGCCATTTTTTATTGGAGAGTGCTATTTAGTTAATTCTTTTTGAAGATGATTAATAGATAAATTCCTCACGTCCATCAATTTATTTTAGAATTTTTGGGGTTCCATAAGTACTCGGAACCTACAGATTACTACAGACTGTTCTGTTTTTCACAGATTCTGTTTTCATTGTGTTGTTTGCTTATTTTGATGAATCTATGAGTAGTATCGGAGGGTATGAACCATAGAGAAGTTGTAATACAGTAGATATTACCCCAATATGAATTTAGAATGAATTCACCACAGTACCTAAGTGGTGATTTATTTTCTTATACTAACGGAGCTTACGAGTTTTCTGTTAAGTTTTGTGTTGTGAAGTTTTCAAGTTTTGGGTAAAGATTCAATGGACTATGGAATAAGGAGTGGCAAGAGCCTAATATTAGGGATTCCCAAGGCACCCCAAGGAAATATTCAAGGACAACCAAAAGCCTAAGCTTGGGGATGCCCCGGAAGGCATCCCCTCTTTCGTCTTCGTTCATCGACAACTTTACTTGGAGCTATATTTTTATTCGCCACATGATATGTGTTTTGCTTGGAGCATAATTTTCTTTTCTTTTGTTTTGCTTGCTGTTTGAATAAAATGTTAGAGAGTCTTCACATAGTTGCATAATTATTCGACTACTCATTGATCTTCACTTATATCTTTCGGAGTAGTTTGTCATTTGCTCTAGTGCTTCACTTATATCCTTTTAGAGGACGGTGGTGGTTTTATTTTATAGAAATAAATGAACTCTCATGCTTCACTTATATTATTTTGAGAGTCTTTAGAACATCATGGTAGTTTTCTTTGGTTATGAAACTAGTCCTAATGTGATGGGCATCCAAGATGGGTATAATAAAAACTTTCATAAAAAGTGCATTGAATACTATGAGAAGTTTGATACTTGATAATTGTTTTGAGATATGGAGGTAATAATATCAAAGTCGTGCTAGTTGAGTAGTTTTGAATCTGAGGAATACTTGTGTTGAAGTTTGCAAGTCCTGTAGCATGCATGTATGGTAAATGTTGTGTAACAAATTTGAAACATGAGGTGTTATTTGATTGTCTTCCTTATGAGTGGCGGTCGGGGACGAGCGATGGTCTTTTCCTACCAATCTATCCCCCTAGGAGCATGCACGTAGTGCCGAGGTTTTTGATGACTTGTAGATTTTTGCAATAAGTATGTGAGTTCTTTATGACTAATGTTAAGTCCATGGATTATACGCACTCTCACCCTTCCATCATTGCTATCCTCTTCGGTACCGTGCATTGCCCTTTCTCACACTGAGAGTTGGTGCAAACTTCGCCGGTGCATCCAAACCCCGTGATATGATACACTCTTTCACACATAAACCTCCTTATATCTTCCTCAAAACAGCCACCATACCTACCTATTATGGCATTTCCATAGCCATTCCGAGATATATTGCCATGCAACTTTCCACCATTCCGTTCATCATGACACATTCATCATTGTCATATTGCTTTGCATGATCATGTAGTTGACATCGTATTTGTGGCAAAGCCACTGTTCATAATTTTTCATACATGTCTCTTGATTCATCGCAATCCCATTACACCGCCGGAGGCATTCATATAGAGTCATACTTTGTTCTAGTATCGAGTTGTAATCATTAAGTTGTAAATAAATAGAAGTGTGATGATCATCATTTTCTAGAGCATTGTCCCAAGTGAGGAATAAAAAGAAGATAAAGGCCATAAAAAGGAGAAGGCCCCAAAAAAAGAGAGAAAGACCATAAAAAAGAGAAGGCCCAAAAAATGAGAGAAAAAGAGAGAAAGGACAATGCTACTATCCTTTGCCACAGTTGTGCTTCAAAGTAGCACCATAATACTCATGATAGAGATTCTCTTCTTTTGTCACTTTCATATACTAGTGGGAATTTTCATTATAGAACTTGGCTTGTATATTCCAACAATGGGCCTCCTCAAGTGCCCTAGGTCTTCGTGAGCAAGCAAGTTGGATGCACACCCACTTAGTTTCTTCTGTTGAGCTTTCATACATTTATAGCTCTAGTGCATCCGTTGCATGGCAATCCCTACTCCTTTCATTAACATTCAAGGACAACCAAGAGCCTAAGCTTGGGGATGCCCCGGATGGCATCCCCTCTTTCATCTTCGTCTATCGGTAACTTTACTTGGAGCTATATTTTTATTCACCACATGATATGTGTTTTGCTTGGAGCGTCATTTTATTTTATTTTGTTTTGCTTGCTGTTTGAATAAAATACCAAGATCTGAAATTATTAAATGTTAGAGAGTCTTCACATAGTTGCGTAATTATTTGACTACTCATTGATCTTCACTTATATCTTTCGGAGTAGTTTGTCATTTGCTCTAGTGCTTCACTTATATCCTTTTAGAGCACGGTGGTGGTTTTATTTTGAAGAAATAGTTGAACTCTCATGCTTCACTTATATTATTTTGAGAGTCTTTAGAACAGCATGGTGCTACCTCTTGAGCACTGCATTCGATTTCCCCGAAGAGGAGAGGATGATGCAGCAAAGTAGCATAAGTATTTCCCTCAGTTTTTGAGAACCAAGGTATCAATCCAGTAGGAGGCTACGCTCGAGTACCTCGTACCTACACAAAAACAATAGCTCAACACAACCAACGCGCTTAGGGGTTGTCAATCCCTTCACGGTCACTTATGAAAGTGAGATATGATAGAGATGATAAATAATATTTTTGGTATTTTTGGTATAGAGATGCAAAGTGAAAAGTAAAAGGAAAAGTCAAAAGCAAAGAAATAATAAAGTGATGGGGATTGATATGATGAGAAAGAGACCCGGGGGCCATAGGTTTCACTAGTGGCTTCTCTTAAGAGCATAAGTATTCTACGGTGGGTGAACAAATTACTGTTGAGCAATTGACAGAATTGAGCATAGTTATGAGAATATCTAGGTATGACCATGTATATAGGCATCACGTCCGAGACAAGTAGACCGACTCCTGCCTGCATCTACTACTATTACTCCACTCATCGACCGCTATCCAACATGCATCTAGAGTATTAAGATAAAAACAGAGTAACGCCTTAAGCAAGATGACATGATGTAGAGGGATAGTTTCATGCAATATGATAAAAACCCCATCTTGTTATCCTCGATGGCAACGATACAATACGTGCCTTGCTGCCCCTTCTGTCACTGGGAAAGGACACCGCAAGATCGAACCCAAAGCTAGGCACTTCTCCCATGGCAAGAACAACCAATCTAGTAGGCCAAACCAAACTGATAATTCGAAGAGACTTGCAAAGATAACCAATCATACATAAAAGAATTCAGAGAAGATTCAAATATTATTCATAGATAGACTTGATCATAAACCCACAATTCATCGGTCTCAACAAACACACCGCAAAAGGAAGATTACATCGAATAGATCTCCACGAGAGAGGGGGAGAACATTGTATTGAGATCCAAAAAGAGAGAAGAAGCCATCTAGCTACTAACTATGGACCCGTAGGTCTGAATTAAACTACTCACACTTCATCGGAGGGGCTTGGATGATGATGTAGAAGCCCTCCGTGATCGATGCCCTCTCCGGTAGAGCTCCGGAACAGGCCCCAAGATGGGATCTCGTGGATACAGAAAGTTGCGGCGGTGGAATTAGGTTTCTGGCTCCGTATCTGATCTTTTGGGGGTACGTGGATATATATAGGAGGAAGAAGTACGTCGGTGGAGCAACAGGGGGCCCACGAGGGTGGGGGCGCACCTGGGGGGGGCAGGTGCGCCCCCTACCTCGTGGTTTTCTGTTAATTGGCTTGACGTAGGGTCCAAGTGTCTTGAGTTGTATTCGGTGAGAAAATCACGTTCCTGAAGGTTTCATTCCGTTTGGACTCCGTTTGATATTCATTTTTTCTTCGAAACCCTAAAACAGGCAAAAAACAGCAATTCTGGGCTGGGCCTCCGGTTAATAGGTTAGTCCCAAAAATAATATAAAAGTGGATAATAAAGCCCAATAATGTCCAAAATAGTAGATAATATAGCATGGAGCAATCAAAAATTATAGATACGTTGGAGACGTATCAAGCATCCCCAAGCTTAATTCCTGCTCGTCCTCGAGTAGGTAAATGATAAAAATAGAGTTTTTGATGCAGAGTGCTACTTGGCATAATTTCAATGTAAATCTTCTTAATTGTGGTATGAATATTCAGATTCAAAAGATTCAAGACAAAAGTTCATATTGACATAAAAATAATAATACTTCAAGCATACTAACAAAGCAATTATGTCTTCTCAAAATAACATGGCCAAAGAAATCTATCCCTACAAAATCATATAGTATGGCTATGCTCTATCTTCACCACACAAAGTATTTAAATCATGCACAACCCCGATGACAAGCCAAGCAATTGTTTCATACTTTTGACATTTTCAAAACTTTTTCGATCTTCACGCAATACATGAGCGTGAGCCATGGATATAGCACTATATGTGGAATAGAATGGTGGTTGTGGAGAAGACAAAAAGAGGGGAAGATAGTCTCACATCAACTAGGCGTATGAACGAGCTATGGAGATGCCCATCAATAGATATCAATGTGAGTGAGTAGGGATTGCCATGCAACGGATGCACTAGAGATATAAGTATATGAAAGCTCAACAAAGAAACTAAGTGGGTGTGCATCCAACTCGCTTGCTCATGAAGACCTAGGGCATTTTGAGGAAGCCCATCATTGGAATATACAAGCCAAGTTCTATAATGAAAAATTCCCACTAGTATATGAAAGTGACAGAATGAGAGACTCTCTATCATGAAGATCATGGTGCTACTTTGAAGCACAAGTGTGGTAAAAGGATAGTAACATTGTCCCTTCTCTCTTTTTCTCTCATTTTTTGGGCCTTCTCTTTTTATGGCCTCTTTTTCTTTTCTTTTTATTTTTCGTCCGGAGTCTCATCCCGACTTGTGGGGGAATCATAGTCTCCATCATCCTTTCCTCACTTGGAACAATGCTCTAAAAATGATGATCATCACACTTTTTATTTTTCTTACAACTCAATAATTACAACTCAATACTTAGAATAAAATATGACTCTATATGAATGCCTCCGGTGGTGTACCGGGATATGCAATGAATCAAGAGTGACATGTATGAAAGAATTATGAACGGTGGCTTTGCCACAAATACGATGTCAACTACATGATCATGCTAGCAATATGACAGTGATGGAGTGTGTCATAATGAACAGAACGGTGGAAGTTACATGGCAATATATCATGGAATGGCTATGGAAATGCCATGATAGGTAGGTATGGTGGCTGTTTTGAGGAAGGTATTTGGTGGGTGTGTGATACCAGCGAAAAGTGCGCGGTATTAGAGAGGCTAGCAATGGTGTAAGGAAGGAAAGTGCGTATAATCCATGGACTCAACATTAGTCATAAAGAACTCATATACTTATTGCAAAAATCTAAAAGTTATCAAAGCAAAGTATTACGCGCATGCTCCTAGGGGGATAGATTGGTAGGAAAGGACCATCGCTCGTCCCAGACCGCACTCATAATGAAGACAATCAATAAATAAATCATGCTCCGACTTCATCACATAACGGTTCACCATACATGCATGCTACGGGAATCAAAAACTTTAACACAATCATTTCTCAAATTCACAACTACTCAACTAGCATGACCCTAATATCACCATCCTCATATCTCAAAACAATTATCAAGCATCAATTTTTTTCTTAGTATTCAACGCACTCAAAATAAAGTTGTACAAATCTTGAATACCAATCATATTATTATTAAGCAAATTACCATGCTATTAAGATTCTCAAAATAATCTAAGTGAAGCATGAGAGATCAATAGTTTCTATAAAACAAATCCACCACCGTGCTCTAAAAGAAATAAGTGAAGCACTAGAGCAAAATTATATAACTCAAAAGATATAAGTGAAGCACTAGAGTAAAACTATAGAGCTCAAAAGATATAAGTGAAGCACATAGAGTATTCTATCAAATTCCAAATAATGTATGGCTCTCTCAAAAGGTGTGTACAACAAGGATGATTGTGGTAGACTAACAAGCAAAGACTCAAATTATAAAAGACGCTCCAAGCAAAACACATATCATGTGGTGAATAAAAATATAGCTCCAAGTAAAGTTACCGATAGAAGTAGACGAAAGAGGGGATGCCTTCCGGGGCATCCCCAAGCTTTGGATTTTAGGTGTTGTCAGTGTCAAAACCGGCGGATCTTGGGTAGGGGGTCCCGAACTGTGCGTCTAAGGCGGATGGTAACAGGAGGCAGGGGACACGATGTTTTACCCAGGTTCGGGCCCTCTTGATGGAGGTAAAACCCTACGTCCTGCTTGATTATTCTTGATAGTATGAGTAGTACAAGAGTAGATCTACCACGAGATCAGAGAGGCTAAACCCTAGAAGCTAGCATATGGTATGATTGTATGTTGTCCTATGGACTAAAACCCTCCGGTTTATATAGACACCGGAGGGGGCTAGGGTTACACAAGGTCGGTTACAAAGGAGGAGATATACATATCCGTATTTCGTAGCTTGCCTTCCACGCCAAGCAGAGTCCCATCCGGACACGGGACGAAGTCTTCAATCTTGTATCTTCATAGTCCAACAGTCTGGCCAAAGGTCATAATCCGGCTGTCCGGATACCCCCTAATCCAGGACTCCCTCAGTAGCCCACGAACCAGGATTCAATGACAATCAGTCTGGTGCGCAGTATTGTCCTCGGCATTGCAAGGCGGGTTCTTCTCCAAATTTCGAACGTTTGTTAATTAGTGTCCGGCCCCATAAATGTTGGACCTCTTGGCTTTTGCGCCCAATAAGGGCTATCTTCCATGCATCGAATGAATACGAGGCGCTAGGGCATTTTTACATTTGCCCCCTAGCCAGATAAATAAATTGTCTATTAAAGGGATGGGGATTCTTAGATCCAATCCATGTCATCCTCCCCCAGCGAGAATCCATCGGAGCGTGTTTCAGAAAAATCCACTCCAGCATGGCCGACCTCCACAGCTCCTCCTCCCGCCACCATAGCCCTAAGCCCGGCGATTGGGAGAGGTGTTCTGTTCCACACAGTCGATTAGTCGAACTGCAGACTAAGAGATTTCTCCCTCCAGCGTATATGGTTCCCGTTCGAGCCGGGCTCGCCACCTACAATGGCGGGGAGCAAGCGGAGAGCTTCCCCAGCCCCTCTGCGGGGGAGCAGGTATGCCTTGTTCCTTACTTATTAAGGGGACTCGGATTTCCAATTCATCGTTCCTCCACGGGCTCCTGGAGTTGTACGGCCTCCAACTGCATAATTTCACCCCTGCTTCCATTTTACGCATCGCCGACTATGTTGCCCTCTGCGAGTTATTCCTGGGCTACGAGGCTCATTTCGAGCTATGGAAAAGGTTATTTTGCATTGTCCCCCGCACACAGAAGGGGTCACTTTATCAAGTGGGCGGAGCCGAAATATGGCGCATCGTCGAAACCGGATACCTGCCCGGTACTCCGAAGAAGACATCCGAAGACTGGCCTTCGGAATGGTTTTATATGGAGGACGTCCCCCTTCCGGATCCTATTCGGCGGGGTCTTCCTGAGTTCAACAATGCTCCTCTAAAGAAATGCCGAAGTTGGCGCCCACGGAGACCCCAGGAGGAAGACAACGGAGAAGTTCTTTACCTGATGAACCGGATTAAAGCGCTGGCTCAATCATGATTGACAATAATCAAGGTTATGTCAATATGCATAATGTGGGTAGTGCAGCCACTTCAATATCGAGGGCATCCCCTGTGGTGTTTTAACGGGGAAGATGATGCCACCCATTGTGGGCGGAAGGGTCCGGACAACACTGCTGCTTTAGCAAAAATTATGTCCGAGTTGTTCAAGGGATAGGAAGAGGAGTTCATCCGCATCAAGCCACGGGATGGATTATCCATGTACAACCCTCCAAGCTGGGTGAGTTATATCTCCTTACTCCCATTCTTCCCGCACTATTTGTCGTAGGTACTCACCTTGCCACTTTGCGGAAGGAACTGCGAAAAGCCATAAGGGAGGTCAACAGCACATCTCCACAACCAGAGGACCCTGACCGGGCCCTCGGTCCCGGACTCTAAGAAGATCCGGACATATTCGTGGAGCTGATAGACCGGCAGTTCTATCAATTAAGCTGTGATGACGCCATGGTGGCCATTTCGGCCGACTATCCCGGACTGCTTCCTGCGTCGCCCGTAAGAAAAACCGAAATCCCAACTCCAAAAACTAGGATCCCCTTTTAGACACTTCACCTACCACATACATATGGTGTTTTACAGGGAAGGCCTTCGGGACGCCGTGTCGAACCCGCAGCAACTCACCTACAAGAGGCATCGAGGCCGGGCAGGCCAAAAAGGAAGGAGGTCAGGACGAAGATGCCGGCGCAGAGGTATGACAAAAAAAACCCCGATCCGTGGTTGTCGTCTTTCTCAAAATTTAATGACGTCCATGTTTCTCTAACAGAAAAAATGCTCGCCGGAATATGTCCGGTGAGGCTGTCGATCATGCTTCCACCAGTCGGGCTCCAGGACCGGACATAGAGGCGGAAGCCGGCATGGGGAGGATGCCAGATACTCCCCCTACAGAGGATGCGGATAGACTATCCGCTACAAATTCAGAAGTGGAGAGTGCCATGAATCATAGGCGTCGCCGAGCCGTACTCCGTGACGCTTGCTTCTCCCAGAGGCATTTGATGCCTTCAATTCTGGAGACGCGTACCTCCGTGCTGCTCAAAGTGGTCTAGCCAGAGCCACAGACCAGTATGTAAGGGATGTACGGGTAAGCAAATCTGACGATTATATGTATCAGTAGCCCCTGAGACTTGAAACAGTTAGCAGAACTGATTTAAGGATCATCTATTGTGCAGGTTCTTACAAAGAAGAATACTCGACTGTCACAGGAGCTAGAGGAATGCAATACCCAACTTCGGGCTGCCGTTGCCACATTAAAGGAACCTAAAAAGTCCCCAGCTGGTAACATTTGTTTCAAAGAATGATGGGTACCATATAGCATGCGGCGTGGCTGCAGATCTAACAATAGATATTGCAGATGAATCCAGAGAGAATCCGGAGGACCAGCATGCCGTACGACAGCTAAAGGCTGGCGAACGCGTGCTGACTGAGGTCGGGCGGGAGACAAACAATCTCCAAGATGCCAATACCAAGCTGAGCGTGGAACTAAAAGATGTTCGAGCCCAGCTTGCGGACTCCAAGAAGGAGAATAAGCGGCTTCGATGCGGCATTTTCAGTAAGTGCTTGAACGAACCCTTAAAAAGGGGACGACGGAGAAGCCGGCTAACAGAGTTATGTCTGCAGGTATGCTGACGGGTCGTCCCGTGGAGGAGATGCCCGGATCTGCAGGTGTTCTTCTATCCGAGCTCTCACAACTGCATGAACAAGTTCAGCAGGTGATGCAAGGTATTGCCCAGGCCTTATGGCCATCAGTCTCCCTGCCAGAAGGCATTGGAGAGCTTGCGGAGAAGCTCAAGCGAGCACGGCGACGCTTACGATTATGGAAGATATCGGCCTGCCGTCAAGGTTCCAGGGAAGCCTGGCCATGGTGAAGACGCGGTATACCAAGGCTGACCCAAACCACATGGCCAAGGTCGGACCTGTGGGGCCCGATGGGAAAGAGATCCCCGTTAGCTTAGTCTATGGGTAAGTAGAATTAGCCGCAAAGTATTCCCAATAGGATTGTAGGCTAGACAGCCTGTTGGATGGTATAGAAGAGGAATTTAGTCAGTCTACATGACTATGTAATTAAAGTGACATGTATAATGCCTTCTAGCCGGATTGTAGATCATTTGTCATGGCGGACCTTTTTGCTTCAACCTCGGGACCCCATAGTCCGGAGTGTGTCCGAATACCCGCTTAGTTATATAAGAATCGGGGTATGCGTGGAAACCAGGCGTAGGGGTCATTAGTGCTTGAACAGACAAGTGCCCAACTAGTTATGTTATATTACATGGGTAGTAAGAAACATCTTCGAGGGAGAATAGTTCCGTTAGGGGTTCCTTTCCCTGGGTACGCATGCCCTAAAGTGCATGTCCGGACTGCGAGCGGAGACGTAGGCAAAAACATCTGGGGGCATGTATGGAAAATAAAAATCATCTTTTGTTCGGCGACCGAATATTCCCTTAAGAACGCTAGCTTTCGGCTTCACCCAGTCTGAGGTACACATCCAGCTGACCCGGCAGTAACAATCGCAGAGGTGCTCCCCTTATGCCCTAGCCGAATTAACAAGAACGTAGGGCATAAATACAAGAGCCAGGCAACCCAGCTTGGCCAAAACTCAAGTCATATCGATGCATATAATGGCGAAGAAAAGGTACATGCAGAAGAATAACACATGTGCGGGGCATGAAGCCCAGATAGATAATTAAGCTTCTGTGTAAGAAGCCCCCAGGAGCGCGGTTAGCGCATCTATAGTGTGAAAGCGAGGCACAAGTTGGCCCTTGAAGGCCTTGAGAAAGAATAAAATAAAGAAAGAGAAAAAAGACAGATAATGTATATGCAAAAGATGGACAGAGGAAGGAGACAAACATAGAGTCCAGCGCTAGGCGTAGAATCTTTGGAGCGTGGCTGCGTTCCATGGGTTCGGCTCAAGTCGATTATTTGATGCATCCCGCAGACAGTACGCTCCACCGGTCAGAACTTGGTCAATAATGAAGGGACCTTCCCATTTGGGCTCGAGCTTGGTCTTTTTATTCTCCGGCAGGCGTAGAACTAACTCACCAATGTTATAAGTTTTTGCCCGTACTTCTTTGCTTTGGTATCTGCGAGCCTGTTGCTGATAGAATGCGGAACGGGCTTTTGCCACGTCGCGCTCCTCCTCCAGGGTGTCCAAACTGTCCTGCCGATCGAGCTCGGCTTCTCTTTCTTCGTACATGCGCACTCAAGGTGAGTCATGAATTATGTCGCAGGGCAGAACTGCCTCTGTGCCGTACACCATGAAGAAGGGTGTATATCCGGTAGTACGATTCGGCGTGGTCCGCAGCCCCCAGAGTACGGAGTCGAGCTCCTCTACCCAGTGCGTGTTAGACTCCTTTAAGGACCGCACTAATCTGGGTTTAATGCCGCTCATGATAAGACCATTTGCTCGCTCAACTTGGCCGTTGGTTTGTGGGTGATAGACGGAAGCATAATCGAGCTTGATTCCCATGTTGCTGCACCAGAGTTTTACCTCGTCGGCCGTGAAGTTCGTGCCGTTGTGAGTGATGATGCTATGGGGGATGCCATAATGGTGTACAACCCCGGATATGAAGTCTATCACCGGTCCGGATTCGGCTGTTTTAACAGGTTTAGCTTCTATCCATTTGGTGAATTTATCCACCATGACCAGTAAGTATTTTTTCTTATGGGTTCCCCCTTTAAGGGATCCAACCATGTCAAGCCCCCAGACCGCGAAGGGCCAGGTAATGGGGATTGTTTGGAGGGCGGTGGGTGGCATGTGGCTTTGGTTTGCAAAAAGCTGGCAACCCGCACGGCGTTGGACCAAGTCCTGTGCGTTTGCCTGGGCCGTCGGCCAATAAAACCCTGTATGGAAGGCCTTGCTTACAAGGGCCCGGGCTGCGGCGTGGTGGCCGCCGAGTCCGGCGTGAAATTCTGCCAAAAGCTTCCGCCCTTCCTCTTCGGAGATGCACCTTTGAAGGACTCCGGTAGTGCTTTTTTTTATACAGCTCTCCCTCATGGACCCTGTAGGCTTTAGATCACCGCACTATGCAGCGTGCCTCATTTTGGTCCTCGGGAAGTTCCTGCCTAGTTAGGTAGGCCAAGAATGGTTCTGTCCATGGGGCAATGATGACCATTATGACGTGGGCTGAAGGTGTTATTTCGGTGGCAGAGCCTCCGATTATGTCAGAGTGTTCGGTATCGAGCATTGTGGCCGGGTCCAGACTATTGTTACCGGTGTCCCCTTTTCATACCACGGATGGTTTAAACAACCTATCCAAAAAGATGTTGGGGGGGGGGGCGCATCGCGTTTTGCGCTGATGCGGGCGTGGATATCCGCTGCCTGATTGTTTTCCCGAGCCACATGGTGAAATTCGAGCCCCTCGAACTGAGCTGACATCTTTAGGACGACGTTTCGATAGGCCGCCATCTTCGGATCCTTGGCATCGAAGTCTCCATTTATTTGGGATATTGCGAGGTTCGAATCCCCACGCACCTCCAGGCATTGAATGCCCATGGAAACTGCCATCCGAAGACCATGTGACAAGGCTTTGTATTCGGCTACGTTGTTGGAGTCTGTATACAGTATCTGCAGTACGTATTGCACTGTATCACCGGTTGGGGACGTCAGGACGGCGCCAGCCCCCAGACCAACCAGCATTTTGGAGCCGTCGAAGTGCATGATCCAATTGGAGTATGTGCCGTACTCTTTAGGGAGTTCGGCTTCCGTCCATTCAGCGACAAAGTCGGCCAATACTTGCGATTTAATGGCTCGCCGAGGTTTGTATGTTATGTCGAACGGCAGGAGCTCAATGGCCCATTTGGCAATCCGGCCCGTGGCGTCATGGTTGTTTATAATATCATTAAGTGGCCCTTCCGAGGCTACTATAATCGAACACTCTTGATAGTAGTGTCGCAGCTTCCGGGATGCCATGAATACCGCATAGGCTATCTTTTGATAATGTGAATACCGTGATTTGCATGGAGTGAGGACGGTGGATACATAATATACCAGCTTTTGAAGAGGGAATTTATGTCTGTCCGCTTCTCGTTCGACGACGAGCACTGCGCTTACAACCTGATGAGTTGCCGCAATGTATAACAGCATTGGTTCGCCAATGTTTGGCGCGGCTAGGATTGGGTTGGTTGACAATATGGATTTTATTTCTTCCAATCCGGCTGTGGCAGCGTCCGTCCACTCGAAGTGTTTGGTGCGCCGAAGGAGGCGATAAAGGGGTAATGCCTTTTCTCCTAAGCGGGAGATAAAGCGGCTTAGAGCCGCCACACATCTAGTTAATTTCTGGATTTGTTTGAGGTCTGTTGGGGTAGCCAACTGTGACAAAGCTCGGATTTTGGCCGGATTAGCTTCAATTCCTCTACTGGAGACAATGAAGCCCAGGAGCTTTCCGGCTGGTACACCTAAAACGCATTTTTCCAGATTGAGCTTGATGTTGTATGTTCGGAGGTTGTCGAATGTGAGCCTCAAGTCATCTATTAGAGAGTCGACGTGTTTGGTTTTGACGACCACATCATCTACGTATGCCTCTACTGTTTTGCCGATCTGTTTCTCCAGACATGTCTGAATCATGCGCTGATATGTTACGCCGGCGTTTTTGAGCCCAAAAGGCATTGTGTTGAAACAGAAGGGGCCGTATGGTGTGATAAATGCCGTTGCGTCTTGGTCGGACTCCACCATCTTGATTTGGTGTTAGCCGGAGTATGCGTCGAGGAAACACAATGACTCGTGTCCTATGGTAGCATCGATAATTTGATCGATGCGGGGGAGGGGGAAGGGATCCTTTGGGCAAGCCTTGTTGAGGTCCTTGAAATGGACACATAGGCGCCATTATTTGTCCTTCTTTGGTACCATCACCAGGTTTGCTAGCCAGTCCAGGTGTTTTATTTCTTTAATGAATCCGGCCTCCAATAACTTGGTTAGTTCCTCTCCCATAGCTTGTCTCTTAGGTTCAGATAAACGCCGAAGAGCCTGCTTGACCTGCTTGAATCCCTTTAGGATATTGAGGCTGTGCTCGGCCAGCCTGCGTGGGATTCCTGGCATGTCTGAGGGGTGCCAGGAGAATATGTCCCAATTCTCGCGCAGGAACTATCGTAGTGCGGCGTCCACGGCGGTGTTTAACTCTGCCCCGATGGAGGCTGTTTTTGTAGGGTCCGTTGGGTGGACTTGGAATTTGACTATTTCATCCGCTGGTTTAAAAGAGGTGGACTTGGATCTCTTGTCAAGTATCACGCCGTCCCTGTCCACTGTGGAGCGTAGCGATTTTAATTCCTCGGCCAAAAGGGCTTCGGATAATGCCTCGAGGGCCAATGCGGCTGTTTTGTTTTTGGCGCGGAGTGTTGTGTCCGGATCACTAGCGAGAGTGATGATTCCATTGGACCAGGGCATTTTGAGCTTCATGTACCCATAATGGGGTATGGCTTGGAAGATCGTGAATGCCTCCCGTCCTAAAAGGGCATGGTATCCACTACTGAACGGGGCCACTTGGAATGTAATTTCTTCGGACCTATAGTTCTCCGGCGTGCCGAATACCACATCTAGTGTGATTTTCCCAGCACAGCGTGCTTCTCAACTGGGGATGATTCCTCTGAAGGTTGTGTTGCTTTGCTCAATGCGGTTCTAGTCTATTTCCATTTTTTGAAGAGTTTCCTCATAAATGAGGTTTAATCCACTTCCGCCGTCCATGAGTACTTTGGTGAGTTGAAAGCCGTCCACAATTGGACTGAGGACCAGTGCAGCCGGTGCTCGGGCTGTTCAGAATTTGGGTTCGTCACTGGCATTGAAGGTAATAGCCGTGTCACTCCATGGATTCATTGCTGCCACGTGGCAGATTTCAGCAAGGCTGCGAAGTGTTCTCTTGCGCCTATTATTTGATGCGAAGGTTTCAAAGACTGTTAATACCGTATTGTTATCCACGGGATGATGCTCTGTGGCATTTGGGATGAGAAGATCCTCACCACTTTTGGCCACCTGCCAGAGTATCCAACATGCTCTAAGGCTGTGTGTTGGTATGGTATCCGCTGTACTATGAATTTTGCAGGGTCCGTTATGCCATCCCTCCAATACGGTTCCATGCCATCTAGAGGGTTTTTGTTTCTTTGTAACTAACTCGGGTGTCTTATGATAGTGCACCCTTTTACTTCGGACTGGGTGTATATTCCGAGCCGGATTATCCCAAAATTTTGTTTCGGTTTTCCAGGCACTTTCGGTCGCACAGTACTTTCATACTATGGACGCCAAGTCAGAGAAGCGTGATATGTCACGGCGACTTAAGGCGTTAAGGATTCCCTTGTCCGTGCAATTATTGCAGAAGAATGAGACTACGTCTTCCTCGCGACAGTCCTTAACCTTGTTCATCACAAGGAGGAATCTGGCCCAATAATGATGTACTGTTTCATGGGGCTCTTGCTTGATGTGGGAAAGATCGTTTATGTCTGGGTGGGTGGGTGGATTTGAGTCCGAACCCCTACCCGATCTAAGACCCAGGGGCCGAGGAGTTTCCGATCTTGGAAGTTCGGATTCCGTAGTGTTGCCCGATGAGTCTGGCCCGCTGCCTGACTCTAGGTTCAGGGCTTGGGTGATGTCCTCCCGTAAACGGGTATCCGACTCGGAGAGCTCAGGAATCCGGACATAGTTAGTCCTCAAGGTAGAGGCTAAATCGCCGCATTGTTCCTCCACCACCGCAATATGATGGGTGACCGGTGGAGATTAATCTCCCTCTGATCGGGTTTAAGCCCAATCCGATCATAGTCTATAGCGACTCCCAAGGCGGCGATACGATCCAAGAGCTCATTTAGGGAAGAGAGCTCTATTGGATTCATCTGCTTAGCGAATTCCGAGACGACGTGGAGGCTGTTTTTGATGACCCAAGAAGTCATTGTCGGTGCAGCGGCCGAACTGGCGGTCATGATGAAACTGCCAAGCCGGAGAGTTTGGCCGACAGCCAGGGCTCCTCCGGCGGTAATGTTGTTTTTAACAACGAGATGAGGCATCCTTCATTACGGCGACGACACAGTGGGACTCTCAATGAAAGCACCAATGTCGGTGTCAAAACCGGCGGATCTCGGGTAGGGGGTCCCAAACTGTGCGTCTAAGGCGGATGGTAACAGGAGGTAGGGGACACGGTGTTTTACCCAGGTTCGGGCCCTCTTGATGGAGGTAAAACCCTACGTCCTGCTTGATTATTCTTGATAGTATGAGTAGTACAAGAGTAGATCTACCATGAGATCAGAGAGGCTAAACCCTAGAAGCTAGCCTATGGTATGATTGTATGTTGTCCTACGGACTAAAACCCTCCGGTTTATATAGACATCGGAGGGGGCTAGGGTTACACAACGTCGGTTACAAAGGAGGAGATATACATATCCGTATTGCCTAGCTTGCCTTCCACGCCAAGCAGAGTCCCATCCGGACACGGTACGAAGTCTTCAATCTTGTATCTTCATAGTCCAACAGTCTGGCCAAAGGTCATAATCCGGCTATCCAGATACCCCCTAATCCAGGACTCCCTCAGGTGTCCTTAGATTATCTTGGGCGTGCCATGGGCATCCCCAAGCTTAGGCTCTTGCCACTCCTTGTTCCATAATCCATCAAATCTTTACCCAAAACTTGAAAACTTCACAACACAAAACTTAAAGTAGAAAATCTCGTGAGCTCCGTTAGCGAAAGAAAACAAACAACCACTTCAAGGTACTATAATGAACTCATTCTTTATTTATATGGGTTTTATACCTACTGTATTCCAACTTCTCTATGGTTTATAAACTATTTTATTGGCCACAGATTCATTAAAATAAGCAAACAACACACGAAAAACAGAATCTGTCAAAAACAGAACAGTCTGTAGTAATCTGTAGCTAGCGCAAGATCTGGAACACCAAAAATTCTAAAATAAATTTATGGACGTGAGGAATTTATCTATTAATCATCTGCAAAAATAATTAACTAAATAACACACTCCAAATAAACATGACAGCAGTTCTCGTGAGCGCTAAATTTTCAGTTTTTTTACAGCAAGTTCAACAAGACTTTCCCCAAGTCTTCCCAACGGTTCTACTTGGCACAAACACTAATTAAACACAAAAAACACAACCAAAACAGAGGCTAAATAATTTATTTATTACTAAACAGGAGCAAAAAGCAAGGAATAAAAATAAAATTGGGTTGCCTCTGAAAGCACAGGTGCTCCCTAGGTGGTTTTGATAATTGATGACAACATATCTCTTGTTGGACTAACATTTCTATCTAGCATGTTTCAGATAAGTTCAACAATGGAGTGGCATGGACTAAAGGTTGTGGGAACTCCTTCAAGATGCTAAGGACAAAGGATTGGCTAAAGCTTCAAGCTCAAGACTCTTCATTTTACATTTTAGTGATCCAATATCACATTGAGTCTTTAGGAAAAGCCAATACTATCAAGGAGGGATGAGGTGTTGCTTAATGAGCCTCTTGCTTCATGTGCTTAGTGATATGCTACAAAACCCTCAACTACTTTCCCACTTCCGCATATGACCTAAACCCAAAGCCAAACTCGGACCTACCGATTATTCCTATCCGGCACCACCGAGTTTCACTTGTCATAAGCCACTGCCAAACCCTAGCAATTCGGTTCTACCGATAGGGATCTCGGTCTCAACGAGATGGGCTTGCAAACTCTCTGTTACCTATTGCAATAATTTTGGTCCCACCGAGATACGCAATCGGCCCCACCGAGTTTGCTTGGTCAACTCTATGTTTCACTTATTACCCAAATCGGTCCCACCGAGTTTGAGTAATCGGTCAAACTGAGTTTTGGATTTACCCTAACCCTAGCACATCGGTCCCACCGAGTTGATCCAGTCGGTCCCACCGAAAATCTCTAACGGTCACTAGGTTTACCTTTTCGGTCCGACCGAGTTTGTTGATTCAGTCCCACCGAGATTGGAAAACTGTGTGTAATGGTTGGATTTTGTGTGGAGGCTATATATACCCCTCCACCTCCTCTTCATTCGTGGAGAGAGCCATCAGACTAAGCCTACACTTCCAGCATCCTATTTCTGAGAGAGAACTACCTACTCATGTGTTGAGGCCAAGATATTCCATTCCTACCATATGAATCTTGATCTCTAGCTTTCCCCAAGTTGCTTTCCACTCAAACCTTCTTTCCACCAGATCCAAATCCTATGAGAGAGAGTTGAGTGTTGGGGAGACTATCATTTGAAGCACAAGAGCAAGGAGTTCATTACCTACACGCCATTTGTTACTTCTTGGAGAGTGGTGTCTCTTAGATTGGCTAGGTGTCACTTGGGAGCCTCCGACAAGATTGTGGAGTTGAACCAAGGAGTTTGTAAGGGCAAGGAGATCGCCTACTTCGTGAAGATCTACCGCTAGTGAGGCAAGTCCTTCGTGGGCGATGGCCATGGTGGGATAGACAAGGTTGCTTCTTCGTGGACCCTTCGTGGGTGGTTGCTTCTTCGTGGACCCTTCGTGGGTGGAGCCCTCCGTGGACTCGCACAACCATTACCCTTCATGGGTGGAGCCCTCCATGGACTCGCGCAACCGTTACCCTTCGTGGGTTGAAGTCTCCATCAACGTGGATGTAGGATAGCTCCACCTATCCAAACCACGGGAAAAACATCCGTGTCTCCAATTGCGTTTGAATTCTCCAAACCCTTCCCTTTACATTCTTGCAAGTTGCATGCTTTATTTTCCGCTGCCTATACACTCTTTGCATGCTTGCTTGATATGTATTGTGAATGTTGGAATTATGCCTAAACTCCACTTAAACCAAAAAGGCCTAAAAATTGCAACTTTAGCATTAAGTGTCTAATCACCCCCCCCTCTAGACACATCTACTTCAAGATCCTACAAGTGCTATCAGAGCTTTGGTCTCCATTGCCTTGGTTTAATCACCATTGGAGGAAGATGGATGTGTCTACCTTAGGGAGTCTTAGACATAGAGTGCCTATTCTTGATGGAGAGTATTTTCATGAGTGGAAAAATGAGATGCTTGTAATTTTCAATCAATATCATTTGAACAAGTATATTGCTAGCCCTTGTGCACCTCATATTGATCCTTTGCATCCTACCCTAGATGAAGATATTGACATGATTCGCAATCTTAGAACTATTGAGCTCATCGTTAGAGGATTGCCCAAAAATTTGATTGCTAGTTTGCCTACTCTTAATTGTGCCTATACTATATGGAAATTTCTTGAGGAACGATTTCCCGATCATTCCTTGAAAACTTTGGATGAAATTCTCCATAAATCTATTGCCTTGAGTAAGATGAACTCTAGTGATCCTAGTTTTGGTAATTGTCTATTTGAACTTACCAATCTTAAGCATGCTAAAGGAGATGTTGGAATCATTAGTGATATCATATTCGAAGCTATAAGAATTCATAAAGGTGACCACTTTGATGATCATTTATCTAATGAATTACCCTCTCTAGGAAATGATGAGTCACAAGATCATGGTGAACATGGATACTATGATGATGATGATGATGATAGTGACTTCGATCTTGATGATGCAATAAGACATTTTGGTCTTATGGAAAATCTTCGGGGATATGAGTCAGGAGGAAAGGAATGGGTTCTTGATAGTGGATGAACTGATCATATGACCGGAGATGAAGAGATGTTCCGTGAGCTTGCTGAAAATGACGGCCCTCGAAAATATGTCACCTTTGGTGATAATTCAAAGGGTAAAGTGGTTGGCCTTGGTAAGGTGGCCATCTCACATGATAGTTCCATTCAAAATGTCATGCTCGTTGAATCTCTTGGCTACAACTTACTTTTAGTATCTAGACTTGCTGATTTCGGTTTGAATGTCCTATTTACCGAGGTAGAGTGCCAAGTATTTCGTCGAGACAATCATAAAATGGTCTTTACCGGTATGCGTAGAGGTGATCTTTACATTGTCGGTTTCTCTAAAAAGGCACAACCTAAAACTTGCTTTATTGCTAAATCCTCAAAAGGTTGGTTGTGGCATAGACGACTAGGTCACGTTGGCATGAGAAACCTTGACAAGCTTATTAAAGGAAATCATATCCTTGGAGTTAACGATGTCATATTTGATAAGGATAGACTTTGCAGTGCTTGTCAAGCAGGTAAACAGGTTGGAGGAAGACATCCCGTGAAGAACATCATGACCACAAGGAGGCCACTCGAGCTACTTCATATGGATCTTTTTGGTCCCAACGCCTACAAGAGTCTCGGTGGAAATTCTTTTGGTCTACTTATAGTTGATGATTTTTCAATATTTACGTGGGTGTTCTTTCTTAATGACAAGTCGCTGGTCCAGAAGATCTTCAGAAACTTCGCTAGGAAGGCCCAAAATCAGTTTGACGTGAAGATCAAGAAGGTTTGGAGTGACAACGGAACGGAGTTCAAGAACGCAAATGTGGACACCTTTCTTGACGAAGAAGGGATTTCACACGAGTTCTCGTCTACGTACACACCTCAACAAAATGGAGTTGTTGAGAGGAAGAACCGGACGCTCATCGAAATGGCAAGAACGATGCTTGATGAATACAAGACGCCGAAGCACTTTTGGGCAGAAGCGGTTGAGACAGCTTGTCATGCAACAAATCGCTTATATCTTCACAAGCTACTCGGCAAGACGGCATACGAGCTTCTCATCGGTAGCAAACCCCAAGTTGGATAATTTCGAGTATTCGGCTCAAAGTGCTACATTCTTGATAAGCATCATCGTTCAAAGTTTACTCCTAAATCTCATGAAGGTTTCCTACTTGGTTATGGCTCAAACTCTCACACTTACCGTGTCTACAACAATTTCACCTGAAAGGTTGAAGAGACGGTAGATGTGAAGTTTGATGAATCTCATGGCTCGCAAGTAGAGCTATTGCCAATTGATGTAGGAGACAAAGACCCTTCAGAAGCAATCCAAGACTTGTCCATTGGCAAAATTCGTCCAACGGAGGTGAAGGAGAGTACTTCATCCGTCCAAGTGGAAGTTTCTACTTCACGACAAAGTGAACCAAGAATTGACATGGAAGCATCCACAAGTGGGACACACCAAGATGAAGAAAACGAGGAAATACATCAAGACGAACATCAACAACCTCCTTCTCCACCACGACAAGAGAACGACAACGTCAACAATGAAGAAGACCAAGAAGAAGAACAAGATGAAGAAGATATTTGACAAAGACCCAAGCAAAAGCTCCCACGAGTTCGAGCAAGAATTGCCAAAGATCATCCCGTCGAGCAAATCTTAAATGATATACAAACCGGGAGAATCACTCGCTCAAAGACTCATTTAGCTAACTTTTGTGAAAACTATTCATTCATCTCTAGCATTGAACCTATGAAGGTTGAAGAAGCATTGCAAGATCCGGATTGGATAAACGCTATGCATGAAGAGCTACACAACTTTGAGAGAAACCAAGTTTGGACATTAGTTGAGAAGCCCGACAACAACCACAACATCATTGGTACCAAATGGGTGTTTTGCAACAAGCAAGATGAAGATGGACAAGTGGTTCGCAACAAAGCATGTCTCGTTGCCCAAGGATACACACAAGTCGAAGGTATGGACTATGGTGAGACATATGCTCCCGTTGCTAGACTTGAGTCCATTCGCATCTTACTTGCCTATGCTAATCACCATAATATCACCTTGTACCAAATGGACATCAAAAGTGCTTTTCTAAATGGTGAAATAGAGGAGGAAGTTTATGTCAAACAACCTCCCGGTTTTATCAATCCTAAGAAACCAAATCATGTTTACAAACTTCACAAAGCTCTTTATGGTCTTAAACAAGCTCCTAGAGCATGGTATAAATGCTTGACCAAGTTCCTTACTACAAGTGGTTTTGAGATTGGTAAAATTGATTCTACTCTTTTTACTAAAAGGGTTAATGGAGAACTATTTGTATGCCAAATTTATGTTGATGATATCATATTTGGTTCAACTAACCCTCTCTTTAGTGAAAAGTTTGGAAAGCTAATGTCAGAGAAGTTTGAGATGTCTATGATGAGTGAACTAAAATTCTTTCTCGGTTTGCAAATCAAGCAAACTAAGGAAGGTACATTTGTCTCTCAAACAAAGTACACCAAGGACTTATTCAAGAAGTTCAATATGCAAGAATGCAAAGGTATGTCTACACCCATGCCTACTAGTGGACATAATGATTTGACCGAAGATGGTGAACCGGTTAATCAAAAGGTATATCGCTCTATGATTGGTTCATTGTTATACCTATGTGCTTCACGTCCCGATATTATGCTAAGTGTGTGCATGTGTTCACGATATCAAGCTGCTCCTAAAGAATGTCATCTTAAGGCTGTGAAAAGGATAGTGAGATATTTAATCCATACACCAAATTTTGGCATTTGGTATCCTAAGAGGTCTTCTTTTGATCTTGTTGGCTATTCCGACTCGGATTATGCCGGAGATAAGGTTGATAGAAAGTCCACTTCAGGTACTTGTCAATTTCTTGGTAGATCTCTTGTGTCTTGGTCTTCCAAGGAACAAAACTCGGTATCCTTATCCACCGCCAAAGCGGAATACATTGCCGCTGGTTCATGTTGTGCTCAATTACTTTGGATGACCCAAACTCTTAAAGATTATGGGATCTATGTGAAACATGTTCCACTACTTTGTGACAATGAGAGTGCTATCAAAATTGGTCATAATCCTGTACAACATTCTCAAACTAAGCATATTGAAGTTCGTCATCATTTCATTCGAGATCATGTTGCTAAGGGTGACATTGATCTTAAGCATGTTCACACCGATAAGCAATTAGCGGATATATTTACTAAACCTCTTGATGAGAAAGTGTTTTTGCAGGTTGAGAGGAGAATTGAACATCATTGATGCTTCGAACTTGGAGTAGAAACTCCATTGGATACATGCAAGACATGAGCTTATGACTAATCCATGATATATCTCTTATGATAACTATCTTATGTCTAACCCATGTAGGTTCTTGGTTGAATCTAATTCCATGAGATTGCGACTCACTCACATCTTGAGCAATCTCTACATCACCAAGACTCTACACAATGGTGGTTGAAGACAAGGAAGCACAAAACCATTCAAACATATCCTTTGACAAATTCTATGTTGAGCTTCATGATTGTCATTTTTGGATACACAAGTGCTCTTCCTTGCAAGAACTAACCCATGTAGGTATATGAACTCAAACTCCAAGTGGTGCTCCCAACTCTTGATGAGCTACATCAACCTTGAGAACCCACACAAGTTCAACTACATGAGCAAGAACCACACCACCACCCAAGGTATGTTATTCCATCTTAGAGAAGCTTTACTCCAAGACATGAGTCAAAGCAACTCAACAAGATGTGAATACATCAAGATGCTTAAACGAAAAATGGTAACCCCATTTTGAGCTTAAACTATGAGTATGACCTATGATCAAGTGTTCTCACTTGACTCCTAAGTCAATATACTCTAACATAGGTGACTATGTCACCGCCCAACTCTAGATGAAGTTCTCTTGTGTTCTTTTTGTGTGTATCTCATGCATGTTTAGTTTCCTTCTTTTTTTTCAAAAAAAAGCTCCATCTAGATTTTTCAGTCTCTTCTCTCTTCTTTATGTTTATGTTCTGTATTTTCTGCATTTAATTCCTTGCAAATCCTTCAGGTAATTCATTGCAAATCTTTGTGAGATCCTACATGTCTAGTGAGCTGAGGTGACAAGTGTTTTTCTCTGTGTGAACTCGGTTTCACCGACTTGTAATTTTCGGTCCAACCGAATCTTTTCAGTGCCACCGAAACATACCACTCGGTGCCACTGACTTCGCAACAGGAAAAACAGTTTGCCACTTGTTCTATATTTCTTCTGATCCAGCTCTACTCAATGAATCTTGTCCTCTTCAAGCATCACAGTTTTATCCATTGCTTTGTGCTGAGTCTCAAGGACCAAACCTATACGACAGATTCCAAAAAGCCCTTCTTGGAAATTGATGTCAAAGGGGGAGAGAGAGATCACATCAAATCTTGTAAGAGAGAGAGATCACATCAAGGGAGAGAAAAAGTCTCAAGGACCAAACCTACAAGAGAGAAAGTATTAAGGGGGAGAGAGAGACTTCCAGGGGGAGAGAATACTCAAGGATCCCAGATGCTTGATGTTCAAGAGGAGAGATGTCACATGCCTTTTTGGGGGAAAGACATGTATTTGCATTAAGTTCTATCCATTTGTATCTTTCAGCTCTGATTTTCTGTTCCCTATCTTCTCCCAATATCCCATGTAAGATTTAGGGGGAGCAGCACACCTAAGGGAAAGAAATCAGTCAAATTCATTGTATATCTTTATTCTTGGGGACATGTTGAATCCAATGTGGTACCTTGTACTCACTCTCTACATGTCATCCCAGTCTTGGTATTCTTGTGGTTTCTTTTGTTTGCTCTGGCTAGTGGATGTACCGGTGTTATCTAACTTTGTTTGTGCAGGTTCATTCCATCCTAAGCCAACTCAAGACCACAAGGTAAGTATATGCATCAAAATCATGAGTATTAGGAGTTCTTGCTTATGTACATACTGTTTGCAAGAAGGACTCATGAGCATGAAGGTATTTTCCTTGATAATCTTTTTCTCTAATGCATATGGCCAAGATACATGTAACACATTGCCTACTCTGTCATGGTTATGCTCTCACATGCCTCTATATTTCATATTTACATGAGTGCATACATGTAGGGGGAGCCTATGCTTGTTACATGTCCTTCCAAAGCTTTACTTGCTGTTCTTTATATCTTTATCTAAAGCTTTGATGTATGTTGCCATCAATTACCAAAAAGGGGGAGATTGAAAGCACAAGTGCTCCCTAGGTGGTTTTGATAATTGATGACAACATATCTCTTGTTGGACTAACATTTCTATCTAGCATGTTTCAGATAAGTTCAACAATGGAGTGGCATGGACTAAAGGTTGTGGGAACTCCTTCAAGATGCTAAGGACAAAGGATTGGCTAAAGCTTCAAGCTCAAGACTCTTCATTTTACATTTTAGTGATCCAAGATCACATTGAGTCTTTAGGAAAATCCAATACTATCAAGGAGGGATGAGGTGTTGCTTAATGAGCCTCTTGCTTCATGTGCTTAGTGATGTGCTCCAAAACCCTCAACTACTTTCCCACTTCCACATATGACCTAAACCCAAAGCCAAACTCGGACCTACCGATTATTCCTATCCGGCGCCACCGAGTTTCACTTGTCATAAGCCACTGCCAAACCCTAGCAATTCGGTTCTACCGATAGGGATCTCGGTCTCACCGAGATGGGCTTGCAAACTCTCTGTTACCTATTGCAATATTTTTGGTCCCACCGAGATATGCAATCGGCCCCACCGAGTTTGCTTGGCCAACTCTATGTTTCACTTATTACCCAAATCGGTCCCACCGAGTTTGAGTAATCGGTCAAACCGAGTTTTGGATTTACCCTAACGCTAGCACATCGGTCCCACCGAGTTGATCCAGTCGGTCCCACCGAAAATCTCTAACGGTCACTAGGTTTACCTTTTCGGTCCGACCGAGTTTGTTGATTCGGTCCCACCGAGATTGGAAAACTGTGTGTAACGGTTGGATTTTGTGTGGAGGCTATATATACCCCTCCACCTCCTCTTCATTCGTGGAGAGAGCCATCAGACTAAGCCTACACTTCCAGCATCCTATTTTTGAAAGAGAACTACCTACTCATGTGTTGAGGCCAAGATATTCCATTCCTACCATATGAATCTTGATCTCTAGCTTTCCCCAAGTTGCTTTCCACTCAAACCTTCTTTCCACCAGATCCAAATCCTATGAGAGAGAGTTGAGTGTTGGGGAGACTATCATTTGAAGCACAAGAGCAAGGAGTTCATTACCTACACACCATTTGTTACTTCTTGGAGAGTGGTGTCTCTTAGATTGGCTAGGTGTCACTTGGGAGCCTCCGACAAGATTGTAGAGTTGAACCAAGGAGTTTGTAAGGGCAAGGAGATCGCCTACTTCATGAAGATCTACCTCTAGTGAGGCAAGTCCTTCGTGGGCGATGGCCATGGTGGGATAGACAAGGTTGCTTCTTCGTGGACCCTTCGTGGGTGGTTGCTTCTTCGTGGACCCTTCGTGGGTGGAGCCCTCCGTGGACTCGCGCAACCATTACCCTTCGTGGGTGGAGCCCTCCGTGGACTCGCGCAACCGTTACCCTTCGTGGGTTGAAGTCTCCATCAACATGGATGTAGGATAGCACCACCTATCCGAACCACGGGAAAAACATCTATATCTCCAATTGCGTTTGAATTCTCCAAACCCTTCCCTTTACATTCTTGCAAGTTGCATTCTTTATTTTCCGCTGCATATACACTCTTTGCATGCTTGCTTGATATGTATTGTGAATGTTGAAATTATGCCTAAACTCCACTTAAACCAAAAAGGCCTAAAAATTGTAACTTTAGCATTAAGTGTCTAATCACCCCCCCCCCTCTAGACACATCTACTTCAAGATCCTACAACCTCCCAACAAGCGCTATCCTAGCTAGGCATAACAAGCAAGAATAGATCTAGGTATTGCCATCTCTGGTAGGCAATTCTTCAATGAGGCATCCATCTCCCTTAGGAATTTATTTCTTTCTAGTTATTATCAAACTATTAGGCACAAGATCAAAAAATTCATTTGTAGCAATTGGTTCCTTAATGATAGCAAAAAGATTGGGATGAATACTTATAGATTTAAGATCCGCAGTTTCCTTACTAGATGATTCACCCTTATTTTTAGGAACATACATAAGCTTGGAAATTTTAGTAGGAGGACTTGGAGTATTCTTTATGGAAGAAAAAGCAGTTCCCAAGTTTGTAATGATACCCTCAAGTTTATCGATTCTAGTGCAATCAAGATTTATTTTTTCATTATCTATGGGTTCCTTTTCCTTAATATTTTTCAAAGTCATTCCTACCCTAGATCCATATTGGGAATTTGATTGTGGATATTTGTATCTAGATTTTCAATTAATTCAATGGTAGCAACTTTATTTTCAATAATTTCAAGTCTTTGCATAACATGCTCCAAAGTTAACATAGTTCCATTAACCAAAAGAGGTGGTGAGCCAAATAAATCTAACATAGGATTATAAGAATCAAAAGTATGGCTACCCAAGAAATTCCCTCCGGTAATGTTATCAAGGATATATCTATACCAAGGACTAGCACCTACATAAAAATTACAGAGAAGAACTGAAGTAGATTGCTTCCTGGTAGATCTATTTTGAGCATTGCAAATTCTATACCAAGCATCTTTTAGATTTCCTCCCTCCCTTTTTTAAAATTTAGGACTTCATTCTCGGGAGACAACAGAGAAGATAAGAGACTAGCCATGACGACAAGCAAACAAACTAACACATGAGCAAACAAAAAGCAAATGGGCAAAAAGAGGCAAATAGAGAAGGAGGATAGAGAGAGAGATGGTGAATAAAACGGCAAGGGTGAATTGGGGGGAGAGGAAAACGAGAGGCAAATGGTAAATAATGTAATGCGGGAGATAGGGATTGTGATGGGTACTTGGTATGTTGACTTTTGCTCAGACTCCCCGGCAACGGCGCCAGAAATTCTTCTTGCTACCTCTTGAGCACTACATTGGATTTCCCCGAAGAGGAGAGGATGATGCAGCAAAGTAGCGTAAGTATTTCCCTCAGTTTTCGAGAACCAAGGTATCAATCCAGTATGAGGCTACGCTCGAGTCCCTCGTACCTACACAAAAAAATAGCTCAACGCAACCAACGTGCTTAGGGGTTGTCAATCCCGTCACGGTCACTTACGAAAGTGAGATCTGATAGAGATGATAAATAATATTTTTGGTATTTTTGGTATAGAGATGCAAAGTGAAAAGTAAAAGGAAAAGTCAAAAGCAAAGCAATAATAAAGTGATGGGGATTGATATGATGAGAAAGAGACCCGGGGGCCATAGGTTTCACTAGTGGCTTCTCTCAAGAGCATATGTATTCTACGGTGGGTGAACAAATTACTGTTGAGCAATTGACAGAATTGAGCATAGTTATGAGAATATCTAGGTATGATCATGTATATAGGCATCACGTCCGAGACAAGTAGACCGACTCCTGCCTGCATCTACTACTATTACTCCACTCATCGACCGCTATCCAGCATGCATCTAGAGTATTATGTTAAAAACAGAGTAACGCCTTAAGCAAGATGACATGATGTAGAGGGATAGTTTCATCTAATATGAAAAAACCCCATCTTTTTTATCCTCGATGGCAACGATACAATACGTGCCTTGCTGCCCCTTCTGTCACTGGGAAAGGACACCGCAAGATCGAACCCAAAGCTAAGCACTTCTCCCATGGCAAGAACAACCAATCTAGTAGGCCAAACCAAACTGATAATTCGAAGAGACTTGCAAAGATAACCAATCATACATAAAAGAATTCAGAGAAGATTCAAATATTATTCATAGATAGACTTGATCATAAACCCACAATTCATCGATCTCAACAAACACACTGCAAAAAGAAGATTACATCGAATAGATCTCCACGAGAGAGGGGAGAACATTGTATTGAGATCCAAAAAGAGAGAAGAAGCCATCTAGCTGCTAACTATGGACCCGTAGGTCTGAAGTAAACTAATCACACTTCATCGGAGGGGCTTGGATGATGATGTAGAAGCCCTCCGTGATCGATGCCCCCTCCGGCGGAGCTCCGGAACAGGCCCCAAGATGGGATCTCATGGATACAGAAAGTTGCGGCGGTGGAATTAGGTTTTTGGCTCCGTATCTGATCGTTTGGGGGTATGTGGATATATATAGGAGGAAGAAGTATGTCAGTGGAGCAACAGGGGGCCCACGAGAGTGGGGGCACGCCTGGGGGGTCAGGCGCGCCCCCTACCTCGTGGCCTCCTCTTAATTGGCTTGACGTAGGGTCCAAGTCTCCTGAGTTGTATTCGGTGAGAAAATCACGTTCCCGAAGGTTTCATTCGGCTTGGACTCCATTTGATATTCCTTTTCTTCGAAACCCTAAAATAGGCAAAAAAACAACAAATCTGGGCTGGGCCTCCGGTTAATAAGTTAGTCCCAAAAATAATATATAAGTGGATAATAAAGCCCAGTAATATCCAAAATAGTAGATAATATAGCATGGAGCAATCAAAAATTATAGATACGTTGGAGACATATCACATGGTAATTTGCTTTGGTTATGAAATTAGTCCTAATATGATGGGCATCCAAGAGGGATATAATAAAAACTTTCATATAGAGTGCATTGAATACTATGAGAAGTTTGATACTTGATAATTGTTTTGAGATATGGAGATGGTGATATTAGAGTCATGCTAGTT
Source organism: Triticum dicoccoides (assembly GCF_002162155.2). Taxonomy (NCBI): domain Eukaryota; kingdom Viridiplantae; phylum Streptophyta; class Magnoliopsida; order Poales; family Poaceae; genus Triticum; species Triticum dicoccoides. The sequence continues at coordinate 353,439,108 of NC_041390.1, read as the reverse complement.
GAGTAGTTGTGAATTTGAGAAATACTTGTGTTGAAGTTTTTGATTCTCGTAGCATGCATGTATGGTGAACTGTTATGTGATGAAGTCGGAGCATGATTTATTTATTGATTGTCTTCCTTATGAGTGGCGGTCGGGGACGAGCGATGGTCTTTTCCGACCAATCTATACCCCTAGGAGCATGCGCGTAGTACTTTGTTTTGATAACTAATATATTTTTGCAATAAGTATGTGAGTTCTTTATGACTAATGTTGAGGGGATGCCATCCGGGGCATCCCCAAGCTTAGGCTCTTGGTTGTCCATGAATGTTAATGAAAGGAGTAGGGATTGCCATGCAACGGATGCACTAGAGCTATAAGTATATGAAAGCTCAACAAAGAAACTAAGTGGGTGTGCATCCAACTCGCTTGCTCACGAAGACCTAGGGCATTTTGAGGAAGCCCATCATTGGAATATACAAGCCATGTTCTATAATGAAAAATTCCCACTAGTATATGAAAGTGACAGAACGAGAGACTCTCTGTCATGAAGATCATGGTGCTACTTTGAAGCACAAGTGTGGTAAAAGGATAGTAACATTGTCCCTTCTCTCTTTTTCTCTCATTTTTTGGGCCTTCTCTTTTTATGGCCTCTTTTTCTTTTCTTTTTATTTTTCGTCCGGAGTCTCATCCCGACTTGTGGGGGAATCATAGTCTCCATCATCCTTTCCTCACTTGGAACAATGCTCTAAAAATGATGATCATCACACTTTTTATTTTTCTTACAACTCAATAATTACAACTCAATACTTAGAACAAAATATGACTCTATATGAATGCCTCCGGTGGTGTACCGGGATATGCAATGAATCAAGAGTGACATGTATGAAAGAATTATGAACGGTGGCTTTGCCACAAATACGATGTCAACTACATGATCATGCTAGCAATATGACAGTGATGGAGTGTGTCATAATGAACAGAACGGTGGAAGTTACATGGCAATATATCATGGAATGGCTATGGAAATGCCATGATAGGTAGGTATGGTGGCTGTTTTGAGGAAGGTATTTGGTGGGTGTATGATACCAGCGAAAAGTGCGCGGTATTAGAGAGGCTAGCAATGGTGTAAGGAAGGAAAGTGCGTATAATCCATGGACTCAACATTAGTCATAAAGAACTCATATACTTATTGCAAAAATCTAGAAGTTATCAAAGCAAAGTATTACGCGCATGCTCCTAGGGGGATAGATTGGTAGGAAAGGACCATCGCTCGTCCCCGACCGCACTCATAATGAAGACAATCAATAAATAAATCATGCTCCGACTTCATCACATAACGGTTCACCATACATGCATGCTACGGGAATCAAAAACTTTAACACAATCATTTCTCAAATTCACAACTACTCAACTAGCATGACCCTAATATCACCATCCTCATATCTCAAAACAATTATCAAGCATCAATTTTTTTCTTAGTATTCAACGCACTCAAAAGAAAGTTGTACAAATCTTGAATACCAATCATATTATTATTAAGCAAATTACCATGCTATTAAGATTCTCAAAATAATCTAAGTGAAGCATGAGAGATCAATAGTTTCTATAAAACAAATCCACCACCGTGCTCTAAAAGAAATAAGTGAAGCACTAGAGCAAAATTATATAACTCAAAAGATATAAGTGAAGCACTAGAGTAAAACTATAGAGCTCAAAAGATATAAGTGAAGCACATAGAGTATTCTATCAAATTCCAAATAATGTATGGCTCTCTCAAAAGGTGTGTACAGCAAGGATGATTGTGGTAGACTAACAAGCAAAGACTCAAATTATAAAAGACGCTCCAAGCAAAACACATATCATGTGGTGAATAAAAATATAGCTCCAAGTAAAGTTACCGATAGAAGTAGACGAAAGAGGGGATGCCTTCCGGGGCATCCCCAAGCTTTGGATTTTAGGTGTTGTCAGTGTCAAAACCGGCGGATCTTGGGTAGGGGGTCCCGAACTGTGCGTCTAAGGCGGATGGTAACAGGAGGCAGGGGACACGATGTTTTACCCAGGTTCGGGCCCTCTTGATGGAGGTAAAACCCTACGTCCTGCTTGATTATTCTTGATAGTATGAGTAGTACAAGAGTAGATCTACCACGATATCAGAGAGGCTAAACCCTAGAAGCTAGCATATGGTATGATTGTATGTTGTCCTATGGACTAAAACCCTCCGGTTTATATAGACACCGGAGGGGGCTAGGGTTACACAAGGTCGGTTACAAAGGAGGAGATATACATATCCGTATTTCCTAGCTTGCCTTCCACGCCAAGCAGAGTCCCATCCGGACACGGGATGAAGTCTTCAATCTTGTATCTTCATAGTCCAACAGTCTGGCCAAAGGTCATAATCCGGCTGTCCGGATACCCCCTAATCCAGGACTCCCTCAGTAGCCCCCGAACCAGGATTCAATGACAATGAGTCTGGTGCGCAGTATTGTCCTCGGCATTGCAAGGCGGGTTCTTCTCCAAATTTCGAACGTTTGTTAATTAGTGTCCGGCCCCATAAATGTTGGACCTCTTGGCTTTTGCGCCCAATAAGGGCTATCTTCCATGCATCGAATGAATACGAGGCGCTAGGGCATTTTTACATTCGCCCCCCTAGCCAGATAAATAAATTGTCTATTAAAGGGATGGGGATTCTTAGATCCAATCCATGTCATCCTCCCCCAGCGAGAATCCATCGGAGCGTGTTTCAGAAAAATCCACTCCAGCATGGCCGACCTCCACAGCTCCTCCTCCCGCCGCCATACTCCTAAGCCCGGCGATTGGGAGAGGTGTTCTGTTCCACACAGTCGATTAGTCGAACTGCAGACTAAGAGATTTCTCCCTCCAGCGTATATGGTTCCCGTCCGAGCCGGGCTCGCCACCTACAATGGCGGGGAGCAAGCGGAGAGCTTCCCCAGCCCCTCTACGGGGGAGCAGGTATGCCTTGTTCCTTACTTATTAAGGGGACTCGGATTTCCAATTCATCCGTTCCTCCACGGGCTCCTGGAGTTGTACGGCCTCCAACTGCATAATTTCACCCCTGCTTCCATTTTACACATCGCCGACTATGTTGCCCTCTGAGAGTTATTCCTGGGCTACGAGGCTCATTTCGAGCTATGGAAAAGGTTATTTTGCCTCATCCCCCGCACACAGAAGGGGTCACTTTATCAAGTGGGCGGAGCCAAAATATGGCGCATCGTCGAAACCGGATACCTGCCCGGTACTCCGAAGAAGACATCCGAAGACTGGCCTTCGGAATGGTTTTATATGGAGGACGTCCCCCTTTCGGATCCTGTTCGGCGGGGTCTTCCTGAGTTCAACACCGGAGGGGGCTAGGGTTACACAAGGTCGGTTACAAAGGAGGAGATATACATATCCGTATTTCCTAGCTTGCCTTCCACGCCAAGCAGAGTCCCATCCGAACACGGGACGAAGTCTTCAATCTTGTATCTTCATAGTCCAACAGTCTGGCCAAAGGTCATAATCCGGCTGTCCGGATACCCCCTAATCCAGGACTCCCTCAGTAGCCCCCGAACCAGGATTCAATGACAATGAGTCTGGTGCGCAGTATTGTCCTCGGCATTGCAAGGCGGGTTCTTCTCCAAATTTCGAACGTTTGTTAATTAGTGTCCGGCCCCATAAATGTTGGACCTCTTGGCTTCTGCGCCCAATAAGGGCTATCTTCCATGCATCGAATGAATACGAGGCGCTAGGGCATTTTTACATTCGCCCCCCCTAGCCAGATAAATAAATTGTCTATTAAAGGGATGGGGATTCTTAGATCCAATCCATGTCATCCTCCCCCAGCGAGAATCCATCGGAGCGTGTTTCAGAAAAATCCACTCCAGCATGGCCGACCTCCACAGCTCCTCCTCCCGCCGCCATAGCCCTAAGCCCGGCGATTGGGAGAGGTGTTCTGTTCCACACAGTCGATTAGTCGAACTGCAGACTAAGAGATTTCTCCCTCCAGCGTATATGGTTCCCGTCCGAGCCGGGCGCGCCACCTACAATGGCGGGGAGCAAGTGGAGAACTTCCCCAGCCCCTCTACGGGGGAGCAGGTATGCCTTGTTCCTTACTTATTAAGGGGACTCGGATTTCCAATTCATCCGTTCCTCCACGGGCTCCTGGAGTTGTACGGCCTCCAACTGCATAATTTCACCCCTGCTTCCATTTTACACATCGCCGACTATGTTGCCCTCTGCGAGTTATTCCTGGGCTACGAGGCTCATTTCGAGCTATGGAAAAGGTTATTTTGCCTCGTCCCCCGCACACAGAAGGGGTCACTTTATCAAGTGGGCGGAGCCAAAATATGGCGCATCGTCGAAACCGGATACCTGCCCGGTACTCCGAAGAAGACATCCGAAGACTGGCCTTCGGAATGGTTTTATATGGAGGACGTCCCCCTTTCGGATCCTGTTCGGCGGGGTCTTCCTGAGTTCAACAATGCTCCTCTAAAGAAACGCCGAAGTTGGCGCCCACGGAGACCCCAGGAGGAAGACAACGGAGAAGTTCTTTACCTGATGAACCGGATTAAAGCGCTGGCTCAATCATGATTGACAATAATCAAGGTTATGTCAATATGCATAATGTGGGTAGTGCAGCCACTTCAATATCGAGGGCATCCCCTGTGGTGTTTTAACGGGGAAGATGATGCCACCCATTGTGGGCGGAAGGGTCCGGACAACACTGCTGCTTTAGCAAAAATTATGTCCGAGTTGTTCAAGGGATAGGAAGAGGAGTTCATCCGCATCAAGCCACGGGATGGATTATCCATGTACAACCCTCCAAGCTGGGTGAGTTATATCTCCTTACTCCCATTCTTCCCGCACTATTTGTCGTAGGTACTCACCTTGCCACTTTGCGGAAGGAACTGCGAAAAGCCATAAGGGAGGTCAATAGCACATCTCCACAACCAGAGGACCCTGACCGGGCCCTCGGTCCCGGACTCTAAGAAGATCCGGACATATTCGTGGAGCTGATAGACCGGCAGTTCTATCAATTAAGCTGTGATGACGCCATGGTGGCCATTTCGGTCGACTATCCCGGACTGCTTCCTGCGTCGCCCGTAAGAAAAACCGAAATCCCAACTCCAAAAACTAGGATCCCCTTTTAGGCACTTCACCTACCACATACATATGGTGTTTTACAGGGAAGGCCTTCGGGACGCCGTGTCGAACCCGCAGCAACTCACCTACAAGAGGCATCGAGGCCGGGCAGGCCAAAAAGGAAGGAGGTCAGGACGAAGATGCCGGCGCAGAGGTATGACAAAAAAACCCCGATCCGTGGTTGTCGTCTTTCTCAAAATTTAATGACGTCCATGTTTCTCTAACAGAAAAAACGCTCGCCGGAATATGTCCGGTGAGGCTGTCAATCATGCTTCCACCAGTCGGGCTCCAGGACCGGACATAGAGGCGGAAGCCGGCATGGGGAGGATGCCAGATACTCCCCCTACAGAGGATGCGGATAGACTATCCGCTACAAATTCAGAAGTGGAGAGTGCCATGAATCATAGGCGTCGCCGAGCCGTACTCCGTGACGCTTGCTTCTCCCAGAGGCATTTGATGCCTTCAATTCTGGAGACGCGTACCTCCGTGCTGCTCAAAGTGGTCTAGCCAGAGCCACAGACCAGTATGTAAGGGATGTACGGGTAAGCAAATCTGACGATTATATGTATCAGTAGCCCCTGAGACTTGAAACAGTTAGCAGAACTGATTTAAGGATCATCTATTGTGCAGGTTCTTACAAAGAAGAATACTCGACTGTCACAGGAGCTAGAGGAATGCAATACCCAACTTCGGGCTGCCGTTGCCACATTAAAGGAACCTAAAAAGTCCCCATCTGGTAACATTTGTTTCAAAGAATGATGGGTACCATATAGCATGCGGCGTGGCTGCAGATCTAACAATAGATATTGCAGATTAATCCAGAGAGAATCCGGAGGACCAGCATGCCGTACGACAGCTAAAGGCTGGCGAACGCGTGCTGACTGAGGTCGGGTGGGAGACAAACAATCTCCAAGATGCCAATACCAAGCTGAGTGTGGAACTAAAAGATGTTCGAGCCCAGCTTGCGGACTCCAAGAAGGAGAATAAGCGGCTTCGATGCGGCATTTTCAGTAAGTGCTTGAACGAACCCTTAAAAAGGGGACGGCGGAGAAGCCGGCTAACAGAGTTATGTCTGCAGGTATGCTGACGGGTCGTCCCGTGGAGGAGATGCCCGGATCTGCAGGTGTTCTTCTATCCGAGCTCTCACAACTGCATGAACAAGTTCAGCAGGTGATGCAAGGTATTGCCCAGGCCTTATGGCCATCAGTCTCCCTGCCAGAAGGCATTGGAGAGCTTGCGGAGAAGCTCAAGCGAGCACGGCGACGCTTACGATTATGGAAGATATCGGCCTGCCGTCAAGGTTCCAGGGAAGCCTGGCCATGGTGAAGACGCGGTATACCAAGGCTGACCCAAACCACATGGCCAAGGTCGGACCTGTGGGGCCCGATGGGAAAGAGATCCCCGTTAGCTTAGTCTATGGGTAAGTAGAATTAGCCGCAAAGTATTCCCAATAGGATTGTAGGCTAGACAGCCTGTTGGATGGTATAGAAGAGGAATTTAGTCAGTCTACATGACTATGTAATTAAAGTGACATGTATAATGCCTTCTAGCCGGATTGTAGATCATTTGTCATGGCGGACCTTTTTGCTTCAACCTCGGGACCCCATAGTCCGGAGTGTGTCCGAATACCTGCTCAGTTATATAAGAATCGGGGTATGCGTGGAAACCAGGCGTAAGGGTCATTAGTGCTTGAACAGACAAGTGCCCAACTAGTTATGTTATATTACATGGGTAGTAAGAAACATCTTCGAGGGAGAATAGTTCCGTTAGGGGTTCCTTTCCCTGGGTACGCATGCCCTAAAGTGCATGTCCGGACTGCGAGCGGAGACGTAGGCAAAAACATCTGGGGGCATATATGGAAAATAAAAATCATCTTTTGTTCGGCGACCGAATATTCCCTTAAGAACGCTAGCTTTCGGCTTCACCCAGTCTGAGGTACACATCCAGCTGACCCGGCAGTAACAATCGCAGAGGTGCTCCCCTTATGCCCTAGCCGAATTAACAAGAACGTAGGGCATAAATACAAGAGCCAGGCAACCCAGCTTGGCCAAAACTCAAGTCATATCGATGCATATAATGGCGAAGAAAAGGTACATGCAGAAGAATAACACATGTGCGTGGCATGAAGCCCAGATAGATAATTAAGCTTCTGTGTAAGAAGCCCCCAGGAGCGCGGTTAGCGCATCTATAGTGTGAAAGCGAGGCACAAGTTGGCCCTTGAAGGCCTTGAGAAAGAATAAAATAAAGAAAGAGAAAAAAGACAGATAATGTATATGCAAAAGATGGACAGAGGAAGGAGACAAACATAGAGTCCAGCGCTAGGCGTAGAATCTTTGGAGCCTGGCTGCGTTCCATGGGTTCGGCTCAAGTCGATTATTTGATGCATCCCGCAGACAGTACGCTCCACCGGTCAGAACTTGGTCAATATGAAGGGACCTTCCCATTTGGGCTCGAGCTTGGTCTTTTTATTCTCCGACAGGCGTAGAACTAACTCGCCAATGTTATAAGTTTTTGCCCGTACTTCTCTGCTTTGGTATCTGCGAGCCTGTTGCTGATAGAATGCGGAACGGGCTTTTGCCACGTCGCGCTCCTCCTCCAGGGTGTCCAAACTGTCCTGCCGATCGAGCTCGGCTTCTCTTTATTCGTACATGCGCACTCAAGGTGAGTCATGAATTATGTCGCAGGGCAGAACTGCCTCTGTGCCGTACACCATGAAGAAGGGTGTATATCCGGTAGTACGATTCGGCGTGGTCCGCAGCCCCCAGAGTACGGAGTCGAGCTCCTCTACCCAGTGCATGTTAGACTCCTTTAAGGACCGCACTAATCTGGGTTTAATGCCGCTCATGATAAGACCATTTGCTCGCTCAACTTGGCCGTTGGTTTGTGGGTGATAGACGGAAGCATAATCGAGCTTGATTACCATGTTGCTGCACCAGAGTTTTACCTCATCGGCCGTGAAGTTCGTGCCGTTGTTAGTGATGATGCTATGGGGGACGCCATAATGGTGTACAACCCCGGATATGAAGTCTATCACCGGTCCGGATTCGGCTGTTTTAACAGGTTTAGCTTCTATCCATTTGGTGAATTTATCCACCATGACCAGTAAGTATTTTTCTTATGGGTTCCCCCTTTAAGGGACCCAACCATGTCAATCCCCCAGACCGCGAAGGGCCAGGTAATGGGGATTGTTTGGAGGGCGGTGGGTGGCATGTGGCTTTGGTTTGCAAAAAGCTGGCAACCAGCACGGCGTTGGACCAAGTCTTGTGCGTCTGCCTGGGCCGTCGGCCAATAAAACCCTGTATGGAAGGCCTTGCTTACAAGGGCCCGGGCTGCGGCGTGGTGGCCGCCGAGTCCGGCGTGAAATTCTGCCAAAAGCTTCCGCCCTTCCTCTTCGGAGATGCACCTTTGAAGGACTCTGGTAGTGCTTTTTTTATACAGCTCTCCCTCATGGACCCTGTAGGCTTTAGATCACCGCACTATGCAGCGTGCCTCATTTTGGTCCTCGGGAAGTTCCTGCCTAGTTAGGTAGGCCAAGAATGGTTCTGTCCACGGGGCAATGATGACCATTATGACGTGGGATGAAGGTGTTATTTCGGTGGCAGAGCCTCCGATTATGTCAGAGTGTTCGGTATCGGGCATTGTGGCCGGGTCCAGACTATTGTTACCGGTGTCCCCTTTTCATACCACGGATGGTTTAAACAACCTATCCAAAAAGATGTTGGGGGGGGGGGGGCGCATCGCGTTTTGCGCTGATGCGGGCGTGGATATCCGCTGCCTGATTGTTTCCCGAGCCACATGGTGAAATTCGAGCCCCTCGAACTGAGCTGACATCTTTAGGACGACGTTTCGATAGGCCGCCATCTTCGGATCCTTGGCATCGAAGTCTCCATT